>NC_056735.1:62086974-62104447 GCF_019279795.1 Protopterus annectens
CACCCCTTCCCCACCCCTTAAATACAAGAGTTAATTTCTGTTATTTTATTTACAATGCTTTTGATACTTAGAGAGTAAATTGTTAGAGATTTGGGTGAGGGAGTGTTGGTTTGATGGGATAGGTGAAAGAGATATGTTAGAGTTATACTATTGTGTGGGGAAGAGGCAGTAGGTCCTGGGTTGGGATGGATGTCCCCATTCAAGAGAAGTGTGTCAATGAATGTGTGAAGATATATATATATATATATATATATATATATATATATATATATATATATATATATGTAGGTTCAGAGTAGTATGATGAGGTTGTCTTGGTTTCAGACTAGTGGAGAGAGAGAGAGAGGAACTAGAACATATGGTAATTTTGAAGGGGTGCAATGGGAAAGAGACGAAGGTGAGATCAATTATGGGTGAGGGATAGTGTGAGCATTAAATGAGTAAAGGAGAGTAGGTGATAGTGGTTGGTAGCAGAGTGGTGTATGGTAAGAGGTTATAAGTGAGAGAAAGAAGAGAAAGGTGGCAGAGAGATAGAGGAGACCACATGATGGGTTGTTGTGAATTCCCTGTGAGCAAAGAGAAGCACATACTGCGATGTCCATGGCTTTAATAACTAAGTGCATGGGGCAGAATAATTAACTTGTGTTGTGCTAGTGTATAGTACATGCATATGTAACTGCAACATGTAGAAGTGTGCCTACATGCCTACAGCTTGCAGGAAATATTGCATGTTACTGTAGTCTCAATTATGTTCTAATATGCATATTCCCTGGGCAATATGAAGGGGTAGTGGTCCACACAAACACAGACACACAGACACACACACTGCACACAGACACACATACACTATACACACACTATAAAGGCACTGCCCATTGTACATTTTATTTTTACTGCCACTGATAAGCCCACTGGGCAGCCTGCTGCTGATGCCTGCCATACTGCCTGCTGTCCCGTCCTACAGCCTAGGGGTCATGGACATTACTTTCCACCTGAGCATTTGGTTATTGAACTGATGGGCATGACACCACATTTTTTTGGTTTGACCAAGGGTATTTGTCAATTACAACCATATTTCTCTGCAGGTGAATGCCACTTCAGCTATATGTCCCCAACCAATTGTATGATATGTAAATATCTTGCTGCCTAGGTATCTGAACCAAAATGTGATGGGAAGGTAAATGTTCCTATTGAAATATCTGCTTTATGTGACTTGATGAGAGTGGGAGCATTTCATATGTATCTGACTGCAGCAAGCTGAAAGACAATACTATTGCCATTATTTTCATTTTCATGCAAAAATATCATTAGAGCTGTGCACAGAAGTCCATTATCTTTTGGAGTGGGGCTAGGGATGCAGTCTCTGTGTGAAAACAGGATGGTTACATGATTGCATTCATCAAGGACTTGTTTTGGTGGATAGAAGGATCAGATTGGTGGATTTGTTTCTTGTTTTTGCTTCTGGTGACCATTTGTCATACAGGTATGCTTGCCTATTGCGGCTTTCTTCATATCCTCATGATTGCGATTTTTTTTTTATATTCGTGTAAGTTGTGGTATGTATGTCATTTATTATGAGTAGCATGTTTCCCTGCCATGTCATGTATTCACCCCATTATTATCATTTTTCCTACACTAGATGACCTTCCTTGCTAAATTATCTGTAATTATTCAACTTTGTCTCCAATGTGTGATGTATTTTTCTATGTGATATTTTGAGTTGTGGTTTGGTCCATTTGAAGATGGCAGATGCTCTCTGGTGGGTGACATTTGTCACAGATTACTTTTTTCATTATTAGAACTTCAGTCCAACTTTATTTATTTAAATATGCATGTATGTATGCATTATTTTGTCTCCAACTGAGGCCACTGAAAAGGACTGGGGATCAGGGAAAACCATTTGGTGTGGAAGTAGTTCACCCTGTATTTTTGTAAGGGGAGCAGAAATTTATGAGGCAGCTGTACCCACCAGGAAGAAGTACAGAACTAACTCAAAAAACAAGCCATCCTGGTGGAATCACAAACTCAATAGGCTGTATATCAGAAGGAAAAAATGTGACAAAAATTAGGAGGTGCAGCACCCTGCAAGAAAATAGCAATCAAATCCAAGTAAACAAACAACACAGAGGAGAAATTCTACTAAAGGCAAATTTGAGGTAAGTTTGGCCTCCCAGGCCAAAGACAACCACAAAGGTTTCTGTAGCTATGTCCGCAACCCAAAAGGCATTACACAGTTGTGTGCAAAGCTCATTGCAAAAAGAGCCATCTATACTGAGCCAGAAGATATAGCAAACTTCCTGGCTGATAAATTCAGCTCCAACTTTACCCCTCTCTCCCCCTCAACCTTCTGTCAGGAAATATCATGAAATATAACTCCACCTACTATCACTAGGGAACAGGTTCTCACTGCCATCTGTAAGAGCAAGAACACTGCATCAGTTGGCCCAGACAATATCCCAGGATGCCTTCTAAAATAGCATAAAACATGACTTATCAGGGCCTTTGAATTACTATTAAACTGTAGCCTCCTTTGTGCCTCATGAATGGAGAATGTCACTAGTCATCCCTTTACCCAAAGATGGGCCATCTACAGACCCTGGAAACTACAGACCCATAAGTCTCACTAGTTTTATTTGTAAAGCCATTTAAAGAATTATCATGGAGATGATCAATAGAGAAAGTAAACCTCTAGACACTAGATATAACCCAGTTTGGTTTTGTCAAGGGTAGATCATGCTTACTCAACCTGGTGGACTTCTTTGAGAAGGTCACCAAAGCAATGGATGAGGACAGAATTGTTCACATTGCTTACCTTGACATGGCCAAGGCATTTGATAGACTAACCCACTTGGGCATTTTGGCAAATTCCAGAGTTTTGGTACAAACCTGTATTTGACTCAGTGGATGGCCAACTTGCTAACAAACAGGACCCAAGAAGTTAGAATTGGGGAGTCCACCTCTCAAAGAGGCCATTCACAAGTGGAGTCCCTCTGGGATCAGTCCTTGGACCGGTCCATTTTGGCATTTACTTCTCAAAAGTCATGGACAATTTCAGTGGTCTCTGGCTGATGTCATTGAATATCACACTGACACAAATGTTCTCCAGCAGGGGCTGATACACACCAACAACTGGTTCCAGAGCCATGGACTAAAGCTAAATGCAAACAAATGCATAATAGTATCCTTTGGGAACCGGTCCATCCCTGGTAACTATCAAATTGACAGTACACCGCTTAGAGTTGACCCAGTAATCAGGGATGTAAGGACACACATAGATAGTAATCAAGTCTTTGACCATCATTTTTCTACAGTGGTCAGCAAATCATTCTGTGATGTGCAACTTATAAACAAAAGTATGGCATCTAAGTCCAAGGAAGTCATTATTCCACTGTATTCAGCACTCATCAGACCTATCAAATACAATGCTCCCTTTGATATGTACCTAACCAGGCATATACAAAAATTGGAACATCCACAGAGGTTCCTCACTAAAAGACTACAGGGCATGAGTAAAATGTCCTATATAGACTACATCAAGGCACTATCCCTGTATTCTATTTCTTACAGACTTTTGCAGGAAGATCTATGCCTGGCATACAGGGCATTGTCAGACCCCATTCTGACGGGCCTCCTGCATATCCACAAAACAAACAGCACCAGAATTACCCGGTCTAAAGACTTAAACCTTGCCTGTAATATAAATAGGACCAGCTGGAGAAATAGGTATGTATCCCAGAGACTACCCTGTCTATGGAACAGGCTCCCCATCCATGTGAAGCAGAGATCCTCCCTAAACCAATTCAAGTGCAACTTGGACAATTGGATGTGAAACCAGAAATGTATCCCTTGTTTGACACCTATGTCTGTAACGGACACAGGCAACCTGTAAATGGTTTATCTCCCAGGCTGATGCTTACACTTATCAAGGGTATCAGAACTTGTCAGAGATTTGGGATGCATGACTAGGCTTAAAAAGGCCTTGTGGTCATTAGCCTAGTAAACATCTATTTACCTATGATTTTTCTGCTAATGTCTAGCATTTGCAAAACACACACACACACACACACACACACACACACACACACACACACACACACTACTATAAAATAATGCCACACAGACTATTGGTTTGTACATTAATGAAAGTTTATTGGAAAAAACACTTGTGCAGACTCTCCTTATGTATTGCAGGAACAGAGACAATACAACGGACCTTTTCTGTATGTCACACCAATAATTCAAACAAATTTTAACACAGTTCAAGGCTTACAACTTCTATCTTTTTGGATTCCAAATGGAAGATTGTTGAATTTCTTCATTAAACCTGGAGTCTGTTCACTTTTGCTGCAGCACACTATCATTTGCTGTTGCTCCAATCAAGGACTCTCCCTGCATTGAGAAGGCAACTTATCATACATGGCCATAAGCCATCCTCTTATACACCATTTTTTAATTCAAGACCTTTATTATAAAAGCAGAATGCAGCATTCTATAAGTTACACAGGTTTAAATGTCCTTATTACATTATTAAATTTTCAAATGCAACATGTACTCACATTGAGAAAAGGCAACAAACCGTAGGTACAGTTTCCGTTACTATTGTTGTGTAGTATACACTTGTGTTTTCTTTTAACAGTTTTCATTCACTCCAAAATTACATACATTTGATAATTCCTCCCTTCCCTTAAAACGCACTTGTCCACCTGAGTATTGTTCTAACAAAATCCATTTATTTCTAAGAAATGCACTCCTTCACTTTTCTGCCAATCCCACCTCCAGTTCAAATCACCTTTTAGTATTCAAAACTTCCATTATGGGTGGTACAGATTTTGAATTCCATTTTCTAACATTTGCTTTCTTGGAATCCAGTATCATTAAACTCAGTTAGTCTTTGCTACTTCTAGGCAATTAAGATCCTTTACACAGCTCAGGAAAAAAAAATTATTTAAATCATTGCCTAGGTGTGTCAATGATGCAACATGTAGCACATGTGACTTTATTGCTGGAAGACCAGATTCCTGCTCTGGGGGATTGGATCACTGGCAATGCAGTGCAACATTAGGAGGTACTACACTACTGTGTGGGTTATCCTGTGGATGAGATGTTAAATCGAAGTCCATCTGCTTCAGTTGGTGGTGGCTTTACTTGTTGTAAAAGATCTCAGTGCACTTATCAAACAGAGTAGGGGAAGTTCCCTGAGGACATGGCCAAATTTCCCCTAGTAGTAGAAATACCACTTTATAATTGCATTGAGAAGAGCCCACTAGTTTAGTGTCTAGTGAGATTAGCTAGTCAACAAAGGGTAAATAAATAAACAAAGATGTATGGGTATGGGATGTGATATAAAACAAGCAGGGTACACTTAGCTGGGGATAGGGTGGGGTATGAACATCATTGTTCTGACTGCTGCCCCAACCCAGAAGGACATTACAGGGATTCATTACACATGATGGCTCAAGGCGGCCAGTGGTTGGGGACATGCACACCCTGGAAGCCCAGTGATAAGGGCCAGCTGGGTGAGTAAGTCTGCTATGTACTCCAGCAGGCTGGTCAATCAGGCCACAGATTGACCCACTTCTACCTCTCTGTGGCAGCCTCTACCACCTACTCCAAATTAAACTGGGCCACCAAAGGTGGTATAAGGGTATTGGGTTGTACCCTAATATTTTCCAGTGTGTTTAGGAATGTGGAGTGGGGTCTTGGGACATGGTGAGGGATCTATAGCAGGCTACAAACTGGACTTCAGTTTTACCCAGTGTTAGTTGTACCTGAAGTATCTCTGATGCGTTAAGTTGGGCTATGAGTCTGGAGGTGTGCATATCCTTTATGAATATGGATACACCACCACCTTTAGTGCTTAGGTCCAGGTTTAGGGGCCAAAAGGTGTGATGTGAATTATAGCCTAGTAGTGCTGGGGTGCTGTCCCTAGCCTTGAACCAGGTCTCAGTCACTGCACAGATGTCGATGTTCTCCATTGTAAGGAGTGCATCGATACAGTGCATTTTGAGAATTAGACTTCTAGCGTTGACTAGCATAACCCTCAGATTTTGCTTGCTTGTAGCAGTTATGGTGGTAATTTTGCCTTTAGGACATTGCTTAAAAAAGGCACTATAGAGGTGGCAAGAGCCTTGGCCAGTATCCAGAATCCCTGGGGTGACAGGTGCAGGCCATCTCTGGTGAAGCATCAAGTTCTGTCAATCATGTCATCCCAGGCAGACAGATACTGAATCCCCTTAGAATGACACCAGAAACTTAGCCAATTGTTGAAGTCAATCATTTTCTGCTTGTACTGTGGTATCATTCTGTGTGATGGTAGGATGCTACTCAGAGCTAGGGTGATACCTGCCTGGGCTACAAAATCAGAGAACTCCTCTTTTCATGTTGTCCAGGGAGGTATGTCTCACATCATTTACACCACCATGGACAATGACAGAGTCATATTTGTACCTGTTGTTGAGTGACCTAAGTACATGCATTATGTGGTGGATCCTAGCACCCAACAGGCAGCTGACTGTAACTTTCTCCTTATTCATCCTAGTGAATGGGACAGCAGTATGCCTTACTATTGAGTCACCTATGACTAGTGTATTGGTTAAGCTGTTTTGCCTTATGGGCTTTGGTTGAGTGGCACACTTTAATGTGAGCTATGTGTCTCATGGTTTGTGCTGGGATGTGGTGGTTGTTTGCGTTTCTACCTCGGAGGTCTCTGTTGTTTGGGCAGATTAGGTGGATTGTAATGACAGAAATTTGACTGGATTTTTATGGTTAACATTTTCTGAAATGCGCAATTTTTTCATTATTGTATCATACATTTTGTTTCATTGCTTACTGGAAAAACATGCAAAACTACAAATTTATAACACACTCTAACAAGTGGTGCTGTATTATACATAGAATTTAATTTAATACAATCAGGAAGGTGAATCAAAGAACCCATATGTGTATGCATGTCCTAAAAATGTGAGCAAGGAAGCCTATGTTCTGTAAATTTTATTTCTTTGGCATTTGTTGACCAGAGTAGCCTGACTGAGCTATTGCCCTTTTTCAGCAGAGGTACAAGGAGAAAAGCTCCACAATTATACATAGTAAAATGAGAATGTTACAGTAAGTAGAATAGGTCAATATGAGGCTACTGAGACTAACGAGTTTGTGTAACAACATTACAATGACTGTTTTCCATGCTGACCAATATTGCATCACCTTGAAATGATGCCAGAAACTAAGCCAATTAAAGTCAGTCATCTTTTCTTCATATTGTGGATTCATCCTTGGAGAAGTTCAAATTCTGCTTAATGCAAAACTCATGGCAGCCTGAGACACAGATTCTGAGAGGTCCGCAATGTTCCACTTCACATTGTCTAGGGAGGTACATCTTAGGTCATTTACACATACATGGACTATAACTGAGTCATACTGGTGAGATGGACATCAGTGTATGTCCTGTGACATGCTGTTTAGGGTTAGACGTATAGGCAACCTGAGATGTGGCTGTATGGGCTGATGTGAGTGTTGTTTTGAAAGCGTGAATTCAGGGTTGTTGAGGAGTTAGTTATGTGGACTTCACCAAGGAGGTCTTTGGGGTTTAATTAGGTAGGTTACATTTTTGGTATGTAGTTTCACACCAAGATTTTGACACCAGTTATTTATTTGAGACAAACCTCCCTGCAGGATGGATGGCCAAGTCATTTGAGGATTCAGTAACTGCATCTAGCTTGCAGTCATCTGCAAAGTAGAGGTCATCATCCACTTTTATCATTACTATTATTATTATTATTACTACTACTACTACTACTATTATTATTATTATTATTATTATTATTATTATTATTATTAGTCAGTATTACTTGTAATCATCCACTATCCTCAATCATTATTTGCTATTAGAAGGGACTTCAGATGGTGTATTATTAGATGTGAGGATTTTAAATGTTGTTTTTCATGAGGGAGAGCTCTGGGTAAAGCAGCATTATTTTGCCAGGGGTGACTGAGCATAACTTGAGAGTTACAAAGCCATGTTTCAGTATCTGTTACAGCTTCCTGAGTATTTTTTTTTTTTTTTTTGAGATGTGCCAAGTTAACTGATACATGTATCAGTGTGGAGTCATCAGCATATTGTATTAAAGAAGCCTGATGTCCTTCAAGGATGCATCTGCAGTCCTAACAAATGGGTTGTCCTGTCGTCAGGCAGCCCTTCGGTCGGCCGGATTCCAAAGTCTGGGTCTGGCCTCGGCTGGTGTCGTGACCCGGCGTCATCTCTGCTGGTCTCGGGTATAAAGGCATCAGCCAATGCCATTTTCCTCAGTCTTTCTTGCAGCGTGGCACCGAAGAAGCTGTTCGCAAGTGCGGTCGGTCAGATCCAGAGATTACTACTACCGAATACTACTTCAAGACTTCTAAAGCTAAGTACCCGTTGGGGACTCTTTCTTGCCTCAGCCGATGTCAGAAAAAGTGAATAACTGTTTAACTTGTGGGAAACAAATACCTCATAAAGATTTCCACTCTTACTGCTTACCTTGTTTAGGCCCAGACCACGACGTAGCAGCCTGTTTAGCCTGTGCTTCTTTCAACTGACGAACGCTTAGGCGTCGGTCGGAGTTTGCTGAACAGTTTTTTGGCTCAGATTTTGTTTACATTATGCCGTCGGATCCTCCGACTTCTCAAATTGTTAAGAAACGCAAAGAAAAAGACCGACACTCGCGCTGTGGATCAGTGGAGGGTGCTGGAGTGTTACAGAGGAAGAGACCTTGTGGTACACTGGTGGTGACTTTGAGATATGGAGAGAGGGTACAGTGTCATTTTACTGACTGGTTATTACAGGTATGTGTAACTTTTTACTGTAGAGAGATTGTGAAACTGTGACAAATCACTTATTTCAGCTCATATAGTGTTGACATGTTGGGCAAGTAGCTTTTGAACCATCAAAGGGTGCTCTGCAATAGATCTAATGGGGACATTTGAAGTAGAAGTTTGCTGTGACAAATTGTATTGAAGGGTATAGACAGATATAAAAATAAAGGAAGACTAGTTTGAAATTATCTCTTTCTTTATTAACAGTATCTATAAGGATTAGAAGTGCAGTGTTAGTACTTTGGGGGGAAGGAAGTCCTGTTTTCAGGTATTTCAGAGACGGTGGGTTTAGCATGATGGTTAAGGTGTTCACCTCATAAACACAGAATACACAGTTTTATTCTGACTTCAGGACAATTAGCCTACTATTCTCTGATAAACCTAAGATCAATGTAGGTATAAGGCTAGTGATGTCTGTTGAATTTGCTACTTTGTGTAGCTTGATAATGTGTGATTGTTGCCAAAGAAAGGGAGCATGGGATGTCAAGACTGACCCATTTATAAGGATTGAGAGAATGGCTACTATTCTAAGGTACTCATTTAGAAGGTCATCAGCTAAAGCTGAGCATGGTTTGAGTTTGAGTTGTTTTATATAGAATAAGGGAAATGGTTTGATGGTGAAAGTGGACATAGTGACATATGGCTGCTGGGCATGGTTGGGACTAGATGTGGAATCCTTGGTTAAGAACACTACTACCTATGAAATAAGAGATTCATTCTATTGCAGGTTTGAGTGACTAATTTTGGGGAGGGACTAGGGTTGAGTTTTTGACCAGGGTGCAAGATTCCTTTAATAGATGACTGGAATCTTTTTAGGGTTGTGCTAGCTATTGTTCAGAGTGTTGTTGTAGTATAGTTTTTTTGGCTTCATTTATTTGCTTTTTATTACAGAAGTGGAGCATTTTGATGTTTGAGATATTGTGATGTATTGTATTTGTACCATTTTTTCTACACTATTTCTTTACCCTGCTTTAGCCTTATACTCTTTTTGGATAGCCAAACTGCATTATGTACCAAGTAAGGAAGTAGGGAAGAAACTATGGGGGGTGATGGGGTAATGGAGGATGGTTCGATTATAGTTGCTGGTAATAGGTATACTTATAGAAATTTTAGTATTTTTAATTTTAGCAGTGTAGATATAACCCCCACATACTTTGAACTGTTTAGTAAAGGGTTTAAATTTATTCCCAGTTATAATAGTCAGATTACTAATGTGTTAATAGACATTAAGGCAGAAAATGTTTTGAACTCCTGTTCCAAATTAATGGTTGGATGGATAAAATATACAGTTTAAGGAAACAAAGTACTATGATCCCGCCCTTACATGCCCAGTTAAAGAATTTTGAGGCACAGCTCGAGAGGGAAATAAAGGAGGGTCTAATTAACAGATGGGTGGAATTTAATCTTTCTAGAGATGAAAAAATTATTAAATGATGAACTCAGACAAAATGAATATTTTAGTATTATGAAGCTGGACAAAGGGGAGGTAGTGATTATGGATAGTACATTATACTCAGGCAAAATGTTAGAATTATTAAATGACACTACCGAATATTTGAGGGTGTCGAGGAGTGAGATAAACTTAGCATAGATAAATATATTTTATTTTGAGGGAGAGGGTGGAAGAGGATTTGAAAAATCAGTACCTTTATAAATATTTGTAGACAGAAAAACCCAGGAAACCATCAATATTTGGGATCCCAAAGGTCCACAAAAATCAGAATGACCCCCCACTTGAGGCCTATTGTGGTTGCCAATGGCTCTAAAACATACCCATTGGCAAAGTCTGAGGGTGCCAGATTAAAAAAGTTTGTGCCCGACAAAGGGGTATACTAAAAGACTCATGGAATTTCCTATGTAGTATTGACAATGGGCTGTACAAAGAAGACCTGGTGTTTATAACTTTGGACATTCAGGATTTATTCACTGTAATACCTCACAAGTTAGAACTTGAATGGTTTGAGGGGGCCATTTGTGAGCCAGACTTTGGAAGTAAAGACCTGCAAGTTTGTATGGACCTCATGGAGTTGGATCTGGACAATAACTTTCTCTTCTTTGAAGGAGAATTTTTAAGCAGACTAGAGGAGTAGCTATGGGGGCATGGTGCGCCCCCCTTTTGTCAGTTTTGTAGAAGTACCTGGTCCATTCCAGCTATGCGAATATTGCAACTTTTATTGGCGTTACCTGGATGCAGTGTATCTTTTGGACAGGGCCTGAGACAGTGTTGACAGAATGTATAGCTTACATTAACAGCACCACAGACTTTTGAGGTTTACCCGTTGTATTAGATGGGATAAAATACAATATTTGGATAATACTATCTACAAAGTAGTGGAAGATGGGATGTTTAAATCTACCATACACAGTAAGGACACTTAGTCACCATCCCCACAAGAGGTGAAAACATACTTGATCTCATCATCACGAACATGGGATCAAAATGTTCAACACCGGAAGTATACCCCTCACTGGTGAGATCAGATCATAAACTAATCTCGCTGGAGGTCCTCATCCCGCCCCCACCTGAAACAAAAAAGACCACAGTGAAAAACTTCACAAAAGCCGATTTCACACTTCTAAAAACTAGTGTGGTCTCCTTTAAGGCCCCTGAGCCAGTGGTAAACATTACTCAAACCGCTGAATCACTTACAAATGCCTTCTACCAGCACCTACAGGACTGCATGGATCAGGCAATCCCAAACAAAACTAAGACTCTCTGTACCAAAGGCAAGCATCCAGTCTGGTGGACCCCAGCCATAAACAAGCTCTACAACAAAAGGAGGAAGCTACTACAAGATAGAGCAAAATCCTTGAAAGGTAAGACACCTTTGATCATTATAAGTAAAAACTAAGAGCTCTCATAAAATCATCCAAGGCAAATTTTGAGAGAAAAATCGCCAAGGACTCTAAAGACAATCATAAGGCCTTCTTTGCTATGTTAGAAACCTAGGAGGAAACTCCCAGATATGCTCAGAATTAGTTCAAAATGATGTGAAAATTACTGAACCTACACATTGCTAACATACTGGCTGACAGGTTCAGTGCAAACTTCTCCCCCTCCCCCAAAAGGAGAGATATCTATTCCAGAGGATTGTAGCCCCCAAACATCTCCAGCCAGGTGAGAACTGCCCTCACTAAGGCAAAAACACAGCATCCATGGGACGGATGGTGTCCCGGCTGTGTGCTTCATGAACTCAACGAGGAATTAAACCCACAGTTAGGACAGCTGTTTAATCTTAGCCTCACCTCAGGATACGTGCCCAAAGGAGTGGCGCGGCGACTGTGGTCCCACTTCATAAGGGCGGTGCCTCCACAGATCCTGGAAATTACACGCCCATTAGCTTGACAAGCCTTATCTGCAAAGCCATGGAGAGGATCATAATGGAACTCATAAATAAAGACATAGGGAACTTGCAGACTTTGGATCCAACCCAGTTTGGCTTTTGTCAAAGGCAGATCCTGCCTCTTAAACTTGGTTGACTTTTTTCGAGACAGTCACCAAGGCCATTGATGAAAGGCAGTCCATACAGCCTACCTCGACCTGGCAAAGGCCTTCGACACAATACCCCACTCCAGGTATCATCGAAAAACTCATCAGCTTGAATGTAAACCCATACATCACAAGATGGGTTGCAAACTGGCTAAGCGACAGAACCCACAGGGTCAGAGTTGCTGGAGCCATTTCAGACTCAAAGCCTGTCACAAGTGGTGTCCCACAGGGCTCAGTCCTGGGTCCACTCTTGTTCGGCATCTACTTTTCTGAAGTACAAGCAAACACAGGAGGGTTATGGCTGACAAAGTTTGCAGATGACTGCAAACTGGGCTTATAGTCGAAAACACATCTGACACAGATATCCTCCAGAAGGGCCTCACAGAAACGGATAACTGGTGCCAGAGCCATGGCCTGAAGTTAAACGCCAAAAAATGCATAGTCATACCTTCCGGGAAAAACAAGGTTACCCCTAGCTACCATATAGGTGACAATCCACTGAGCACAGAAAAGTCATCAGGGATCTGGGGACCCAAGTTGACAGTAGTCTTTAGTTTGACACTCATGTTGCTAAAGTAGTTAGGAAAACCTTCTATATAAGCCCACCTGATCATGAAGGATTCACATCTAGATCAAGGGAGGTCATTGTCCCCTGTACTCATCACTCATTAGACCTATGATTGAGTACAATGCCCCATCCGGAATGTATCTGACCAGACACCTGATGCAGCTTGAAAGGCCCCAAAAGTTCCTCACCAAAAGGATAAAGGGTCTCAAAATATGTCTTATGCTGCCCAACTGAAAGAACTCCAGCTTTATTCAGTCTCATACCGCTTGCTCAGAGGTGACCTGTGCCTGACATATAAGGCCATGTCAAACCCAGATTTGATGAATATGCTTCACCTCAAAAATCTAGATCCCTCAGAACCACAAGGGCGGAGACTTAAACCTTGACACGGTTATAAATAGAGCGTGCTGGAGGGACAGATTCATCACCCAGAGACTCCTATGCTGTGGAACAAAATCGGTACATGTGAGGCAGAGCACCTCGCTGGCCTTGTTCAAGAGGAATCTTGACCAATGGATGGGAGATCGCAGATATACCCCAGGGATTACTTCAGTGTCACTGCTTGACAGAGGCACAGAAAAATGATAGGCATAGTTTTTATTCAAACTAAAGGGGTGGCGAAAGCCACATAACTATGGGCTAGGCTTATAAATGCCCTTGGGCAGATAGCCTAGTATGAACCTATGAACCTATGAACCTATGAACTTTCTCTAATGCCTATTTATATTCACTAGCCTACACCCTTTTAGTCAAAAAAGAAGTATTCTGAAAGCTGTAGAAAATCTTCATGTGGCAAGTGATCACATGCTTCCCGTTTCACCTGTTTCTCATTAATTTGTTAGACTCATTGTTACATCATGCTGTGACATTACCACTATAGGATCTTCTACACTAAATCCTTCACTTCTCAAGTAATCCATAACTTTAGTTTCTCTTTCTTAAATTTCCCCATTACTAATCCTCTTTTCTACTTTGCCATTTTGTTTTCTTATTTTTTGTATTGTGAAATTTTGTACAGCCATATGCCTTTGCCTGTATTTTTTTGCAACTATCTTTATAGGATCATAGGACTTTAACTAGGCTCTTGGTCCTGAGGCCCTTATAAGCCTAGCCAAGAGTTTAACCCATGTTTAGACAAGTCAGTACCCAAAGCCCCTGTCCAGCAGGAACACAGGTGTAATCCCAGGGGTGTATTTTCTGTTTCCCATCCAGTTTTCCAAATTGCGCTTAAAAGGGATAATGAGGTACTTTGCTTGATGTAGAGAAGGAGTGTGTTCCACAGATGGGGGAGTCTCTGGGACATGAATCTGTCCTGCCAACAAGTCCTACTGAAATCACAGACTAGTTTGAGGTCACTTGTATGGGTTGAGTTGAGCTTGACTTGTGGATATGCAACAGTCTCATCAAGGCAGGGTCTGAGATTGCTTTATATGCCCGACAGAGGTCGCTCCTGAGAGTCTGTATTAAACTGAGTAGAGGGACAGGGCTTAGCCTATTTGTATAGAGTAGATGTTTGAGGCCCTGGATTCTCCTGGTGAGGAACCTCTGTAGTATTTCCAGCTGCTGCATGTGCTTTCTGCGAGGTACATGCAGAAGGGGGGCATGTGCTCAATAATTGGCCTTATAAGGGAAGAATACAGGGATGTTATGATCTCTTTGTCCCTGGATGAGATACACTTACTTATGAGGTGGGCCATGTAGAAAGCTTTCCATTACAACAAAAGCAACATGATGGTCAAAAGTCAGGTTGCTATCAACCTAGGTGCCCAAATCCATTACTACTGATTGTGCAATTAAAGCATTGTTATTAATGTGATAATATGTGGGGACTCTCCCAAAGGGGATGATCAGCTTTTGGCATTCAGCATGAAGCCATGTTTCTGGCACCTGTCATTTGTTTGGATGAGAACCTCTTTTAACTTGGAATTATGGACAAGGAAAATAATTAGGGAAAATATTGCATATTAGGTACTGTTATTGGGTGCTATTAACTCAAAATAATTTGCAAATTCAGGAGGGTGAAACAAAAGTTTTAGAAAAAAATTAGATGTGCTGCCCTGAATTTGGGAGATCTGAGAGGTGGTGCATGTCTGCATGTTTATTGAGTCTTTATGATTTATGAGTGAAATTAATTACTTTTTGGTTTCAAATTAAATACATACATCGTGGTACATACATACAGACGAACTATTACACACACACACGACACACCCACACACGCACACACCCACACGCACACGCACACACACACACACACACACAATAACACACACACACACACACACACACACAGACTATTTAGCAGTAAGGCTTCAAAAACAGGATGGTGGAGGCTTACAAATGGTATTCAGTATCTTCACAGAAACCCAGCTGGGATTCCCTGCTAGCACTCTTTTGTGTTGTAAATAGTAGTTATGGTAGATAAAAGCTAAAATGGTGTGCTAATAGCTTGTGTTTGTAATGCAGGACCAGTTTGCACACATTTAAAGATCACCAGTTGTGAATATTCTTCTTTGTCATTTAATGCAATTACTTACTAAAACTGAGGTGTATGTTGAGACAAATTTGTGTATGAATATGTTTTGTGAGTAAATGACTGATTTTTAGTATATAAGTCTTTGCATAATTTCTAAATACTGATGTAATAAAAGTTGCTTCAGGCTTCAGTCTTATGGAGAATGTGAATGAATTGGGCATAACTATGAACTGCCCATATTTTTGCAGCATGTCCATATATCTGACTCATATTTTTGGTTTGTTCATAAAATTTGTGGTTTTCGGGCAAATCAATGAGGACTGAAGTCATTAATTAATGATATACAATTGAGTTCCTTGACGTCATATCCTTCATAAAATGCTAAAATAACGAAGGGACAAGGGCTCAAAACAATAGCTATACAATTTAAATATTGCTCTGACAATTTTAGAAAGTTACGACGCTAACATATATTTGCAGTATCTACCTAAAATGGCTATTCTATAAGTATGAAAGGAAGCTTGTAAGCAATACTCATTACTGTAATGTTACAATTAGTGCTACATTAAATTCCATGTCATATGATACAAATTTCCTACAAAGATATTCAGCATTAGGTTTGAAACCACCGCATGTAAAGACGCCAGGGATCAGTCTTGGGACCACTGCTGTTTGAGATATACTTCTCCGAGGTACAAGCCAAAACCAGAGGTATATGGCTGACCAGTTTTGCAAATGGCTGCAAGCTGGGCACTGTCATCAACTCCCCTAGTGATGTAGGCTTACTACAAGAGGGTCTCACCAAGACAGATGATTGGTGCCAGAAACACGGCTTCAAACTTAACACCAAAAATGCATCATCCTCCCTTGTGGGGAGAGTGACATCTCCACAAATTTTCACAGTAATAACTTCCTAAGCACTGAAGCAATTGTGAAGGACCTGGGCACCCAAATTGACAGCAATCTAACTTTTGAACACAATTGCCTCCATTGTACAGAGAGCTTTCTACGTGGCTGACCTCATTAGTAAGGGTCTTTCTTTCAGGAATAAGGAATTCATAACTTCCCTGTATTCCTCCCTTATCAGGCCCATCACGGAGTAGAATGCCCTGTGGGGAATGTAACTCATGAAGTACCTGCAGCAGCTGGAGAGACCACAGAGGTCCTTGTCCAGAAGAATACAGGGCTTCAAAATTTATCCTACAGGATAAGCTAAAGCCCTGTACCTCTTCTCCATCACATACAGACTCCTCAGAGGTGATCTATGCCCAGCATACAGAGCAATCTTGGACTCCACCTTGATGAAATTGCTGCATATCCACAGCCAAATTCCACTCATGTGACCAGCATGCAAAACCTCAGCATGGTCTGCAACATCAATAAGACTTGCTGGCACGACAGATTTGTCTTCCAGAGACTCCCTCATCTGTGGAATAGACTCCTTCTCCATGTCAAGCAGAGTACTTTAGTATCCCATTTTAAGACGAACATGGATGACTGGAATGGGAAATAGAAAATTACACCCGTAGGATTCCACATGTGTCCCTGCTAGACAGGACCATCAGGTGCAGACTTGTGTGCACATGGGCTAATTTATTGGCTAGGCTTATAAAGGCCTCAGGGCGAGTAGACTAGTAACTTGATACGATCCTATCATTCCACTGTAACGGATTGTGATTATATTACTTTAGGTGCTAGCCACAGAGCTCAGAATTTTTATTTTTTATTTATTTATTTTACATTTGTTGACCAGGATAGTCCGACTGGATACATGTCCATTTTAAGCGGAGGCCTGGGAAGAAAAGCTCCAACTGATGTAACATACACATTTAACACAATTTACAGATAAAACAAGAGTCATAATAACATTGTACAAACAAAACACACTTTACAGTCACAGTTGAATGTATACAGTCTAACAAACTTCTGATCTGGCTTAACAAATAACAAGTTATTAGGGTTCCATTTACAAACACAGTATAAGTACCCTAATATGAATAACGATTTTGTCTGGCTTGGAGCAGGAACGTATCCAGTGAGACTTGAAATACCCATTGTGATTTTTTTTGAAAGGAGATAGGGTGGTAAATTC
>NC_056735.1:62104947-62233661 GCF_019279795.1 Protopterus annectens
TACCCTTATTTGCATAGGATTGCCTAGTAATGCTTGGTTACATCTCGTGGACTGAGTTCCCCCCTTGGCAACCTCTACTTGGTGGCCATGTTGTCTTCAGCCTGCCATTCACTTAAATTGTATATTATGATATCTTATAAAATGCCTATTTGTGACTTTTATTTTCTTATTTTATGATTTTTATAGCACACCCCGTTTGCGCGGCGCTGCACTAAGCTTAAACCTCGCTGATCGAGGGAAAAAAAATGTATTTTTATTTTTTGCATCGGGGAAATTTGCCAATGGCCATATATTTGGTCATTGGCATGGTTCCTCAACCATATGCAACCTTTATTTGGAGCTGTCACAGCTCCATTGTGCTATTTGCAGAACGGATCTCATTTGTCAACTGAGTACATTTCTGCAAATAACACGGCTCCTACTCGGACAGGTTTGTGCTTCCTGGATCGCAAATTTACCTCATTTGCATGCCTTTCGGCTGCAAGTGAGGTAAATTGCATATCCAAGCACTGTCCATGTAGGAGCAGTTTAAGGGGCTGTTTGCAATGCTGTTCCTGGATCGCTCATCGGACATGTTGGCTGCATGGAGTCTTACTCTACTCTTAGACTCCGTGCAAGCCTTCATGAATCCGGCCAATTGTTTATTGTTTGCTATTCATATGATTTAGTGGCATTTGGGCACCTATGATGTACTTTCTCATGTCTCTTGCACTTCGAGCTGTTGTCATGGTACATTTTATTGTTGTCTTTGACCTTTTTGATGATTTATCATGGTAATTAATCTTCTGATATTTTTCATGCCTTTTTGGGAATTTTTGTTTCCAGTGAGTGTTTTTTCCCACTTAGAGGTTTTGGAGGTTCATTTTTGAACATGTAGTATTTCTATTCAAGTGTGTGATGGATTTTTTCATTAGGATGAATCTATAATAGTCTCTTGTTGATGTATTTGGTTCTCATTTGACTGAATGGATATGACTGGTCCATTGTTTCTCATGAAGATATTAATTTTTTGACCAATGACAGCTAGATGTAGCCTTTTCCAAACAATAGGCTAAGAAGAGTCTGATTGGCTAACATTAGCAATTCTAATGTTTGACTGGCTGCAGTTCTACCTCTAAGCAGTAACCAGAAGTTATGTTTTTTGGCTATAAAATGTATGATGATAAAGTGTATTCCTAAATATAATTTAATACCAGCAATGCACTATATTACACACTATGATATAGTGCTTTTTAGCCAAGTTTCATTGATTGCCATCATTAAATAGCCTAATTGTATTTTCATTGTTGTGCACTCTTCAATGTATAGAGCTCATCACAGGAAACTCAGTTTTGTGCTGTAATGATCTGTCTGGATGCCTATAAGCTGCTGCTGTTGCTACTGTTTTTCCTTTTTCCCTTTCAAAAAAAGGGAAAAAAGAAAAAGAAAAAAAAAACTTTTTTTTTGCCTGAACCTCCTTGTGTTCTGACTGTGCTTCTCAAACATTTTGGAAATATAGAGTATATTTCAGAGCATGTATTATAACTGTAATTGCCTTAATATTGCTAGAACTCAAGTGCTCTAGGTTGCACTGCATCTGACGTGTCTGTGTGTTTTAGCTGCTTTTCTGTATATATAGACTCCTCTGCTTCTTTAACTAAATAAGCTCTGCAAAGTTGTTTTATTGCATTCCTGCCTGTATTTCTGAGTTTTTGCACTTTTAAAGTTTGTTTTTGCTTAGTTTAACTGGTAGGCTATACACTCAAGTGTGCTAGCCGAATTAAAGCATTTACTGTGTTAAAAAAAAATCCTTGTTTTCCGCCTTTACTGAACTAGAATAGTCCAGTCTTCAGGTATTGCTGATCTCTGGGCTGTGTCATAGGTCCTGTGTTGCCCATATCCTTGTTTGGATAGGAGGAAGCTTCTTTGTTCACCAGTGAGAGTGGGGAGCTCTGAGCAGCCTATCTGTCCCTTGAGGAGTGGTTCCAGCCCAGTGACCTGTAGCTTATTGGCCGTTTTGGGCCATTTCCTATCTCTTCTAACCCCCTGCTTTAAAGCCAGATTTAGCGTACTTTTGCGCTTGAAATTTAAAGTTTGTCCTGTTGTTGCATTTACCTGTTGAGGCTACACACTCAAGTGCGCTAGCCTGTGTTACATATTTATTAAATTTTCCTGCTGTTTATTGCAAAAAAGAAAAAAAAAAGGGAGGCTTCTTTGTTCACCAGTGGCAGTGGGGAGCTTAGTGCAGCCTATCTATCCCTGGAGGAGTGTTCCCAGCACAAGAATCTGGTAGTCTATTGGCCGTTTTGGGCCAATTTCTAGCTCTTTCAAGTCCCCCTGTATAAAACCCACTTTGGCACAATTTTTGCGCTTGTTACTACTCAGCCAAGCTCCTCGTGGTCCAGCGGAGTGGTGCTAGCAGCAGAGAGGCTAAAAGAGTGACTGCTAACCTGATAAAAGTGTTTTTTTTTGCTGCTACTACCTGGGCGACTGTCCAATCTAGCTAAACTGCAAGTATTTCTGCTTCTTGAACTGTTTTAAACTGTTTAAAGTTGTTTTTGCACCTGCACTTTTAAAGTTTGCACTGTTTGTTGCATTTACCTGTTGAGGCTTACACACGCAAGTGTGCTAGCCTGTGTTACATATTTATTGCATTTTCCTGCTGTTTGTTGCAAAAAAGAAAAAAAAAATCCTTGTTTCCCATCTTTCCTGACCTAGAGTAGTCCAAATACAGGCTTTGCTGTATTCTGGACTTTTGGAAAGTTCCTGTGTTGCCCATTTCCTTTCTTGGATAAAGGGAGGCTTCTCTATTCACCAGTGGCAGTGGGGAACTGAGAGCAGCCTATCTATCCCTTAAGGAGTGTTCCCAGCACAAGACTCTGGTAGTCTATTGGCCATTTTGGGCCAGTTTTTAGCTCTTTCAAGTCCCCTGTATAAAACCCGCTTTAGCGCAGCTTTGCGCGATTTTGCGCATAGCGCAGCATTGGGCAACTCCGCTTAATTGGGTTTAAACCATTCTCGGCTCCACAAAGTCTGCTCTTCATTTTTTCCCTTAGAACTGATCTAGTTCTCATAATAAACACCCTATTCCTACACTAAAGCCTGACACTTGCTCATTAAAGCAATTATATAAGTCAGCACTAAAAAATTAAAAGCACTGCACCCTCACAAACTCCCCTTGAGTACCTTGTTCCCCATTGGCCTTTTTTTTCAATTATAAAGGAATTCCCAATACTAATATAGCATGTCCAAAGGTCAGTTGTCAATCTCCTCTCCGGTCCAGCTGGTGAATCTGGGAATCTTGAGGCAATGTTACAACTGCCTCATGTACACAGACAACCCTATCCTCCTCCCAACAAATTCCAACACATGTGAGAGATGCAACCATATAGCCAAACTGGAGGCTAAGCTCTCTCAACTCAGTACTGGCATAACCAGTCAGGAGGAGAAGGAAACCACACTCACTACAATTCCAGTCTCACATAGACCTACCACGACAGCAAACCAAACACATAAACACACAAAAACATACTCGGAGGCTCTAAATAAAAATCTGCTTAAGCAGCAGAGACCTCCAAAGCAGTCACCCAAGCAACCACTACCCCAAAACAAGACACGTGCAACACATAGCTCACAAAGCCAGTGTGCCGAACAGTCACAGCCCTTAAGGCTAAACAACACACCTGATACACTTGTAATAGGTGACTCTATCGTCAGGCACACTGACATCCCGCTCACCAGGCTGAACAAGGACATGGTCATGGTGAGCTGTCTGTCGGGCACGAGGATCCTCCACATAACACAAGCAATCAGGTCACTCCAAGGCAAGTACAAATATGACTCAGTCATTGTCCATCCCGGTGTAAATGACCTGAGACGTACCTCCCTGGACTACATGAAAAGAGACATACAGGAGCTCTCTGAGCATGTAGCCCAGGCCAGTATGACCCTGACCTTGAGTAGCATCTTACCCTCACCAAGAATGATGCCACAATATGAAGACAAGATGATCAATTTCAACAATTGGTTTAAGTATTGGTATCATTCAAAGGGGATCCAATGCCTGTCAGCCTGGGATGACATGCTCGACAAGCCACGATGCTTCACTAGGGACAGCTTGGACCTGTCACCCCTGGGCTTTCGGATATTGGCAAAGGGTTTTGCCACCCCCATAGTGCCTTTTTTAGGCAAGGCTCAAAAGACAAACCCACCTCCATAGGTATCACAAGGGATAAGAAACTAAGAGTAATGCTACTCAATGCCAGAAGTCTAAATCTCAAGATGCACGCACTCGAAACTCTCCTTAGCATGGAGAACATCAATATCTGTGCAGTAACAGAAACCTGGTTCAAAGCTCCTGAGAACACCCCAGCACTACCAGGTTATGCCTCATACAATGTTTATCGGCCCCAAAACATGAACCGAACCACAAAAGGAGGGGGAGTATCAATATTCGTCAAAGATACCCACACCTCCAGGTTGGTGGCACAGCACAAAGCATCAGAGACTATCCATGTGCAACTAACAGTGGGTAAAACTGCCTTCCAGTTTATAGCCTGCTACAGACCACCCTCCCAAACCCAGGAACCCCACTCTGGATTCCTGAGAACACTGGAAAATATGAAGGTCTCTCCAAACACCATTATATTGGGTGACTTCAACTACCCAAACATAGACTGGGAGCATTACTCTGGCTCCAACACCCTAGCCCAAAGGTTCCTAGAATTTATAAACTCAAATGCTTTGGAACAACTTGTTTCCACTCCCACAAGAGGGGAAAACATACTGGACCTGATCATCACCAACATGGGGACTCTATGCTCCAGACCAGAAGTGTATCCCTCACTGGTAAGATCAGACCATAAACTAATCTCACTAGATATTCAAATCCAGACCCCAGCCCCTGCCCAGAAAACCACAGTGAAAAACTTCTCTAAAGCAAATTTCACACTCCTCAAAACCAAGGTGGAATCCTTCAAAGCTCTCGGGCCTGTGGAAAATATGCCCCAGTCCGCAGAATCCTTTATAAATGCATTCTATGAACACCTTCAGGAATGCATGGATCATGCAATCCCAAATAAAACCAAGACCCAATCCTCCAAAGGCAGGCATCCTATCTGGTGGACCCCAGCCATAAACAAACTATACAATAGAAGGAGGAAACTACTACATGATAGAGCAAAATCCCAAAAAGGGAAGGCATCTCTGATCAATATTAGCAAAAAAACTACGGGCACTCATAAAATCATCTAAGGCTAGCTTCGAGACAAAAATTGCACAGGACACTAAGGATAATCACAAGGCTTTCTTTAGTTATGTTAGGAACCTGGCTGGGAATTCCCAGATATCCACAGAATTAGTCCAAAATGACAAAAAATGCACCGAACCCACAGACATTGTCAACATCCTAGCTGACAGGTTCAACGCAAACTTCTCCTCCCCCTTCCCCACCAAAAGGCAAATATCTATCCCAGCAGAGTGCTGCCCCCCTGACACCTCAGATGCTCAGGTAAGAGCCGCCCTCTCCAAAGCAAAAAACACAGCATCAGTGGGACCAGACGGTGTCCCGGGCTGCGTCCTACATGAACTCCAAGAAGAACTAAACCCAAACATAAAACTACTGTTCAATCACAGCCTTACTACGGGATATGTACCTAAAGAGTGGCGTACAGCAACCGTGGTCCCTCTCCACAAAGGTGGTGCCTCAACGGATCCTGGAAACTATCTCCCCATAAGCCTGACTAGCTTGGTCTGCAAAGCTATGGAAAGGATCATCATGGACCTCATAAATAAAGATATTGGGGACCTACAGACACTGGATCCTACCCAGTTCGGCTTTGTTAAGGGCAGATCCTGCCTCTTAAACCTGGTTGATTTCTTTGAAACAGTCACCAAGGCCATTGACGAGGGGAAGGAGGTCCACACAGCCTACCTGGACCTCGCAAAAGCCTTCAATACAATACCCCACTTGGGCATTATAGATAAGCTCACCAGCTTAAATATAAACCCCTATGTCACTAGATGGGTTGCAAACTGGCTCAAGGACAGAACCCACACGGTTAGAATTGCTGGAGCCATGTCAGACTCCAAACCAGTTACAAGTGGCGTCCCACAAGGCTCAATCCTGGGACCTCTCTTGTTCGGTATATATTTCTCGGAGGTACAGGCCAACATGGAAGGACTGTGGCTGACAAAGTTCGCAAATGACTGCAAACTGGGTGCCATAATTGACTCTTCAGCTGACACAAGCATCCTACAAAAGGGCCTCATAGAAACAGACAACTGGTGCCATGGCCTCAAGCTAAACGCCAAAAAGTGTATAGTCATCCCCTTTGGCAAAAACAAAGTGCCCACAAATGATCACATAGGAGGTAATCCATTAAGCACAGAAGAAGTAATTAGGGACCTGGGGACCCAAGTTGATAGCAATCTCTCATTCGACAACCACATGGCCAAAGCGGTTAGAAAAGCATTTTATATAGCCCACCTAATCATGAAGGGATTCACATCTAGATCAGGGGAAGTCATCATGCCTCTTTACTCATCCCTCATCAGGCCCATAATTGAGTACAATTCCTTTCTTGGGCTGTACCTTACCAGACACCTGCAGCAACTGGAAAGACCCCAAAAGTACCTCATCAAGAGGATTAAAGGGCTCAAACAGATGCCATATGCTGCCTGGTTAAAGAAACTCCAGCTCTACTCAGTAGCATACCATCTTCTCAGAGGCAATCTGTGCCTGACGTATAAAGCCATGTCCAACCCGGAATTAATGGACATGCTGCACCTCAGAAAATCCAAATCCCATCGAGCTACGAGCTCGAGAGACTTGAACCTCAGCACTGAAATAAATAGGACATGCTGGAGGGACAGATTCATAACTCAGAGGCTCCCTTCACTCTGGATTAAAATTCCAGTCCAGGTTAGGCAGAGTCCCTCCCGGACTCTCTTCAAGAGGAATCTTGATGAGTGGATGGGAGATCATAGATTTAACCCGGGTATCACTTCTGTGTCACTGTTAGACAGAGGCACAGTATACTAACCTCGAAAAAGGGCATAGCAAAATTCATTGGGTGGAGCAGTGGTGAAGCGGTTAATGTTGTCGCCTCACAGCAAGAGGTTCTGTGGTTTGATTCTCGGCTGGGGTGCCTTCTCTGTCGAGTTTGCATGTTCTCCCTGCATTCACGTGGGTTTCCTCCAGGTACTCCGGTTTCCTCCCCCATTCTAAAGACATGCTTCTAGAGCATTTCTCCCCGGGCCTCTGCTGAAAACAGGATCTGTGGAACCTAGTCAGACTTTCCCGGTCAACAAATGTTAAATAAATAAATAAATAAAATAATTTAAAATGGGTGGCAAAAGCCAAACACACTCTGGCTAGGCTCGTAAATGCCCTAGGGCAGATAGCCTAGTATGAACCTATGAACCTATCTTGATGTTATTTGTTCCTGAACATCATGATGTTGACAACCGCTAATGAAACCCTTGCCTTTTGTTGTTGTATTCAATGATATATGTCTCTCATTCTTGTGTTTGGTGATGTGTGTGCTCTTTGTGGGCTATTTAGGTGTACCTTGGATGGGTTTTGGGCATCACTTATATATGCAACGACAATGGCACAGTCCCAAATTGATTGGTGATGTTTCTTGGCTTGGATTTTCATTGGCTTGTTTTTGCTAAAGCCGGCTAGCAGGTAAAGTTAGAGTGTTCAACCAATTAGAAAACAAGTGGGATGATTGCCCCTGATTGGCTCACTTTTGCTCCTGACATTTTCTATTGGCTATATTGTTTAATACTCAAAGTGAAGGTTCCTGCTGTGTTAAGTTTATAATTTGTATATCATCCGTTCCCTATGTTGTTCCTCTTTGAACAATAAGAAGAAGAGAGACATAAATGTAGGTGTCATTTTGGTGTTATATTAGTAGATTAGTGTTTCCACTTGGCTCAGTATTTGATGGTTGATGGCTTTCGGACATCGTTTATATAGGTATCACCTTAAGTTGATCTAGTGAAGTTTTGCAGTTAGAATTCTAATGGAATATTCTCATGCTGTAGTCCTTAAATCTTTTGAGAGCAGCTGAGATGATGCTACTGATTGATTATTCTTTGTTTTTGCCATTTTCCATTGGCTGTTGTTGTTTACCATGGATGATGAGAGTTGCTCCAGTACTTATGAGCAGTCATCGATGAGGTAATTTAATCTCATTTTTGAGTAAAATGAGATTGAGCTGTTTATTTCAGTATTAACATTTGCATATGGCCAATATGCACTGCAGTTTGATATTGTGTTAGTTAGTAGTTCCTACCTTCATTGGTGGACTGTGCTATATTTTGCTAGGATGCAAAATGCTATCTTACCAATGGTAGGTAGATGCTATGGTCATCAACATTGGTTGCTATTCACACTTGCTACTGCCTATTGGCTATACCAGCTAGTGATGGCATTTATGGTATAATTCTATGTTGCTAAACACACAATCTTATTATAAATCTGATTTTAATAATTCTCCAAGGGAAAATGTTAGGCATCTGTTGTTTGTGCCATATGTTTCTTAGAAATGTTATGTTATATATAATTGTTATTTCTCAGTGATTGTTATTTTATTATCTAAGTCACTTCCTGCTGTACTGTCCAATTTAGACAGGATTGGGCAATAAGAACAATGTTCTTTGAGTGCTGTGATTGATAGTTTTATTTTAATACTTATTTTGATTGGTCAAAAATGCTGTACTTGTTTTATGATTGGTTAGGGAGGTTAGCCAGGATCATGTTATGTAAAGTCAAGTTTGATGATGTAATTATTTGCTGGTTTTGATTGGATAACTATTAAATAATTTTTATTATATAATCATTGTGCTTGGGTGTATTTTTTGAATGGTCTGAAGAAGCAACCTTGTATTGCAAAAGCTCTTACCTCTGTTTTTAACATTTTGTTATTTTATTAAATCTTTTCGTCTCCTCGCAGTGTGGTATTGGATGTTAATGGTGTTTACTATTTTTGCTTTACACCATTGGGTTACTGTTGGAGTGTTATGTTTTACCTGCATTCACTGGAGATAGATAGATAGATAGATAGATAGATAGATAGATAGATAGATAGATAGATAGATAGATAGAGGGATAGAATGCTGAATAAGCCTCACATGTAAAGATACACTACATATAAGACACCAAAAGGAAAAAAAAATCATGCTGTGTTACAGGCCATCTGTCATTTGGTTGTCAGCACGTTCCATCTCTCAGATGACTAATAATTGATCCTTTGCAATGCAAATGCTATGGCAAACATCAATTGTAATAAATCTATTGTGATTTCTCTTGAGGTAATAGTCTTAAGCATCCTATGCAACGCATTATATTCATGGATCCCACTATCAATCAATAATGCTTCAACAAATCCAATGAAGCTTCTAGTCATTCATTGATAAATACCGGCTCATTAGATAGATGATGGAACCATACAGCTTTAACATTCTCTAACTCTTAGTTATGTTCCCTTACATTTGCATGAATCTCTGCAGGCCCAATTCTTTCAGTTTTATAGGCTGTTTTTCATAAACCAGAATTTTTTTATATACATCATATATGGTATACCATGAGAACAGATCACATTAGGCAAGTCGTCTATAAAAACATTTCATTAGGACTTTCTTTATATTATTTAAATGTAAACTAATTATGCCGTATATATAGAGGTTAAGTTTTTGTACAGCTTATGTATCCTTTAAGGTAGTGAAAGCTATAAACAATGCAATATAGGAAATGCTATACTTCTAAATATACTGTCTTTATAGCCTTCCTAATACAACTGTGTACTGCTAATATGATGTAAGACATGTTAAATGTTAACTAAAGCAGGATTTCCTAGATCAAAAAGAATAAATAACCACCACTCAGCCAGGATGAAGTTGTCACACCAGTACACAAAGAATAGAACCATGATAAACACTGAGTGACAGCAAACATGGATAAATAAAATAAAGCAAAAAACTTTTATTATAACTTAGTAAGCACTATTGTGTTGTCCTCAATGCTTCATCAGACTTTAAAAATACACAAGTTAACACTCACTATCTAAAGTCCAAGCCGCAAATCAGAAATTGATTCCAATTATGACATCATGACAAGCTGTCCAATCAGCCATAGTAACTTTGACAGCAAATTAGACACTACATTATCTGCCAATGTGTACTAAAAATAAATAAAACAAACTATAATTTCTAGTATGGTTTAAGTATATATAATAGGTCTAACGGTAGATATGTGCTAAGTTATGGCAAAATATACAAGTCAAAACCATTAAATTTAGTTCTATGAGACTCAGAAGAGAAAAAAAATCAGATCAGTTGACTGCCAGGATTACATGAAAAAATGACTGAATGAACATTTTATGTCTTGTGTATGTTTGCTTAATTTAGCTCTCTATATAAAAAAATGTGAAAGCTGCAGGTTTCTATCTGTTGCATTTATAATTGCTAGATGTTTCCAACATTCAAAATTCTTAAGCATAGCACAACATTGCAATGAAATGTAAGAATTCTTAAATAAATACCATGAAGACCAGATAAAACCAAACTGCCACCACAACAACATAAGTGAATCACCTGTCTAACAAGAAAAGATGAAATAATGAAAAAGTTCTGTATAAGACAGTTGATAAAAACAAAAAAGTTCAGTACAAAACATCACTTCATTGTAAACATCTAAGAAGGTGTGGCATTATAATCACAATCGTAATGGGCAGAGCCCATATACACACATGAAGCTTAAAAGCTATAAAAATACAAGCTAACTAATGTTACTAAGAAACATTAACCATCATTCAAGTATTACATGTAGAAATGGGTTCATATTACGTTATTGAAAGATAACGTAACTGAATGGCCAAAACATCGAAATGGATGCATTTCAAAAATGTTATTGTGGGGGGGGGCTGCCCCCCCTCCCTGCTAAATATATATATCAGGGGTGTCCAACCTTTTCAGTTACAAGGGCCGCATTCAGTCAACAGAAATGGTCTGGGGGCCACATGTAAAATATATCATTGCAACGGCAAGTGAGGAGCAAAAAAAAAAAAAAAAGTCTCAAAGTCAACCCACTGGCTGTATTGTAGGTGAATTTGAACAATGAATAAATTAATAAATGCATAATATTTGCCCTAAAATTCAATATCTCATTCTAATTATTAAATATCTTAGTTTAACATCAAAGTTAATTTGTAAAAAAAAAAAAAAATTTACATGTACGAACCTTTTAATTTGTATGAGATCATACCTGTGATTTTGCTGGTTTCCTAAAAATGTCCATGTCTTCCATCATGTCCTTAATGCCCATATGTTGTCCAAAGCACTCATGTATCAACCACAGTCTGTCATGGAACATTTCCATTATGCAATGTTTACCTTGGTTTCTAACTTTTTTTTTGTTTTAAAGAGGGATGTGTAACATGCAATGCAACACGTTTCTAGTTAAGTTCCTGTGCTCCTTCGCCTGACAGAGAGCATGTGCATTTTCAATAAGTGTCAAGAGACAGGCTTTGTAACTACAGAGAGAAGTCCATTTTACTGCCATCTGAAGGAGTTGGAGATGGTCACTGTTGTCACATTCAAGCATGTGTCAGACTGGGAGGGTTGTGTTTCATCTAACTTTCCCTAGTTGGAATAAATTCAGAAACTACAGGGAAGTATGAAAAGCAATTAATTTATGGTGTTGAATACAGATGTTAACTCTTGTTTAAAATTTTGGGAAAGCAACTATATGACACATCAGAAACCTGCCCCCAACCCCAAACAAACTGCAGTGTAGGGCGGGCAGTACTAAAAAAAGATAGCCACCAAAATTTCTACAGCACAAATTAGAGTGTATGAGCGTAACAGGGGGTACACGTAGCCTTACCATTAGACCTGTCACCTTTCTAACTTGTAAAAAAAAATTACACAGAAACAGGAAGTAGCAGAAAAACGTTTCTTTTATGGTACAATCCATACACTTGGAAACTGTTCTTATTTGTGAAACAGCAAACATCAGATGCTCCTGGACATGCCTGGAACTCTCACATTATAGAGGATCACACCCAATAGATATGTCACTCTTGCACGTACTAGTGACACTCAGCTACATCTGTTTGGGATTGAACACATTAGGAAGATATAATGATTACTTTTTGTTGTATGCTATTTGCTTAGGACGGTCAAGCTCATGCCATAAATTGCTGGCACTTCTTCCTGTGAGGGATCTGGAAATGTTACCATCATGCTAAATGTGGTCTGAGGCCAACTGGTTAGCTTTTCCAAGCCACTGCATAGCATACTATTAATTAATGGATGGTTAGCATGTGGGTTATGATGTCATATTCTCATGACTGGTAGGACTGTCAGAGTTGCTGAAATGGAGTGAATGTATGACATCATAACCCACACCATAACCATGTATGTTATGCTATTTTATAGTATGGTTAGGGTGCTTTTGGTTTCATGTTTTTTCTTTCTCTGCATGTGCTGGAAAAAAGATAGCCCTCACTCCAAAGTACGCAACACAAGAATAAGAAGTTATGTAAATATCTAATACTGACAGTGGGAAATAAAGAAGAAAAATTCAAAAATCTGTATGTGTAGATTGTGTGTTAAAACTTCATATCAACCAAGTAAAAAATTAATATATTTGCAGATGCCACAAACTAAACATAGCAACATTTTAACATTTCTTTTTCACCAAGAATCATACAAAAAATGAGGCTAAAGCAGTTCTGAGTTGGTAAAAGTTCATTGTTTCAAGTAATGAATACCTTACTACAACCACATGCAAATGACTGAATTTTATTGACAGGACCAGCAAAAGAATACTTTTTGAAAAATGCTACTTTAATGACAAAAAGAAATTTGTCTCTCTTTTTCTTATGAAGTACAGATAAATAAATGATTGCAGGGTTGACTTTTGGGCTCAGAATGCACTAATTGCAGATCATACAGTAAGCATCTCATGGCTCTCCTGTTCTTTTTAGTTTAATCTACACATATTTAATCAAATGTTTACTACAGCTAATGAAGACTAGGTCTCATGTTCCAGCTCCGTTTCAGTTCGGAGACTCAAGGATGTTAATCAGATGGCCCCCTTTTACAATATGCCGGCACGTATACTAGTATATATATATAAGACTTTTCACTGGATTTCTGATAGTTTATAGTGCCCTCCTGAACAGACCATTAGCCTGAGAATAACTGAGACTAGATGCAAGGTCAAATTTTCACTACTCTGAATAAGTCTATGACTGCATACTGCAAACCAGGGATGTGAAACTTACGCCCTTCAGACATCTACTACTCCTCAAACTAGCACAATTATTGGAGAGAGAAGTGACTACATAACTTTTATAGCTACACTACGTGTATTTCCATTTTGTCTTGGAGATTTTGGCCATTACCAAAGTTTTCTAGCCCTCTTACAGCACCAATGGTTTGAGTTTGAGAATCCCTGCTGTAAACTTATCTGATCCAACCACATCGGAAGTACCATGCCTTGAAAATATAGTTTAATTTAGTGCACTGATCACACCTGGGCTCAATATCTGATGTGACAAACTCTGGAAATTGAATAATAATCAACACAATTAATAAAACAAAATGTTTCCAGTCGTGAGGCACAGTTTTATTGTGATAAGTGCTACACCACCACAGGGGTATCAACTTCATCGTAGTTTGTACATTCCTACCCAGTACTGCACAACACAAGTTTCTTCTTTACACTTGCTAGTACCGAAGTGAGATTTATGTAGTATTGCAAATGTTTCTCTCTGCTCTGGCACTATGAATATACATTCCTTGAACATTAAGCACTGCACAGTTTATCATCAAAATTCAGAAATGCACTCATTCGAATTTTGCTTCGTCGAAAGTATAGTTTCAAAGAATAATGATCGAACTTACAATTAGTGAATCTGCAAAACGCAAAAGCAATATGTAATGGCTTTCCAATGGCATCATTGATATCACATTAATTATAGCAGTTGAAAGTAAAGTTCAATTTTCGTTTTGAAATACAGAGTAAAATGTATATGCTACATTAGTGTAGCTTCATAAAAAATACTGCTCGTGAGAGATTAGATTTTTTTAAGCAAGTCTCTGTTGACATCCCTGTTTGATTAGAATCTAGGAACATATTTTGGACATATACAGTTTTTTTTAAATAAACTGACTGTCATTTTATTCGAAAATTAACATGTAATGGTTCATTATTTAAACAGAATTACAAAATATGTGCTATTTAGAGAACTTAACATTTAATTTGTGTGATGCTTACAGGAGCACTGTATTGACTGTGTAATTGTAAGAAATCCCTACCTACAGCAACATCCTTAGATTTCCAATTTTTAAGGTAGGAAACATAAAACTACAGTGTTATTACACCGGGCATCCCATTGGACATAGGTCAGCCAAATGCTGATGTAACTGGACACATGAAGGTTTTGGGCGAATGACTGTCATTTTACAACTAATATAAACTTTACCACAACAACATCCCCACTGTATGAAGATGATCTTCCTGCTCTGATAACCAGGTAGCAACTGCGGCTTAACGGTCATCTTTTATAATTTGTATAGCTTAGCTTACCTTTTACTGCTGGAGATGTAGTCAGTTTGTAAAAATAAATAAATCCTCCTCACTCTTCTTTCTTCGCCGCGATCTCACTACTTCCTTGAGAGTTTTACCGCAAATGTAAAAAAAATGACCGGACGGTGCTTTGGCGCATGCGTACACCAGCTGAAAGACGCTGGCATGAAAAAAGTACTGTGGCACATGCGCAGAACCGCTGAAGGATGCGGACATGAAAACACAGTAAAATTTCAATTTAAGGGTCGCAGGCCGCATGGAAGAGCTCTGAGGGCCGCATGCGGCCAGCGAGCTGCGGATTGGACACTCATGATATATATTCCAACTCTGAAATTGCACTACAGTGAGGAAAGGGCAAATATCCCAATCTTCACTGTACTGCCATCGCACAATGCAAACTTTGAAATGCTGTCGTCTTGATGTTTTGGCCATTCAATTACATTATCTTTCAATAACTTAATAGGAACCATAGAATTGAGTATGTCTGCTTACAAGCATAAGGTCTTAAAACCAAAAGGAGCACTACACAGTCAGTAAAATTAAAATGAAAGTACCTTACCTGATAAAAACATCCAAAAAAAGAATTAATTGAGTTATAATCTTGCAGAACCAGGCCAGTGATGTTGTATAGATCCTAAAAGTGCTGACAGAGTGTAAACAAATTTGAAGTTGCTTAAGAACCATCCTCTATATGCATAGAGCCAACGAAAAGAATCTGTGTGAAAGAAGGGTGTTATAGCCTATCATTCCCTTTAGCTAGAGTCAAATAACCAATCAATGTGGTTAAATGTGATTTTATATAGAAGAACAAAAAAAAAAAAAATTTAGTGAGGCCATGGTCTAGCTTTCAAGAAAAGGTTCATGGAAACAGAGTCTTTCAGTCCATAACACCAGTCTGCATTTAACCGAGTGATCCATTCTTGTTCAGTGTTCTCAGTTTTATTTTTCCTGTCACCCATTCTAGTGTCTTCTTTCAAAGTGAGCAGTACCATAAACTTGAAATGATGTTCTACTCCTTGTTTCACAACATCTTTAGCTGTGACCACGGTTGCATCTTCCTTCCTAATTTTATATAAACGTTCTCTGATCCTGTCCCTAAGTGCCCTGTTCATTTTTCCTATGTAGAAACTGGGACATTTCATGCAAATAGCTAAATAGACCATGGGCCAGATTCAGGAAGCCTCCGTGTAAGAGTTATAACTCTTACACGGAGGCTGCAGTTAAATGGTGTGATGTCAGCATGTCATGCGTATGCATGAGGTGCATCAGGCATGCTGAATCACACTGTAACTCTTACACGGTCCGTGTAAGACAGAAGGGGGCGTGTACGTTGGCTAAGCCCTGCATGCGGACACGCCCCTGGAAGTCTATAATGGCTGAAAGTAAACAGCCACGAGAAAGGCCATGGAAATGTGATTAAACGCACTACACAACACATGCCCTCACAGACCAGCAATGTAAAGAGTGAACAGATGTTATAAAATGAAAATAAAACCTGTTTTATTTTTTTTAAACCCCGTAAATGTTTGCTACTGTGTGCGCGGGTGTGTTACTAGCGCAACTGCAGTTAGCAATCAGTTGAGAAGGATATAAAAACTAAATATGCAAAGTAAGCCAAGAAGTAATAGCATAGTGGTAGAGTTGTCGGCTTGAAAGCAGGCAGGCAAGGTTCGAGCCCACACAACAACCTTTTTTTTTTTTTTTGTAAATAAGCACTAAAAAGGCCCCTGACAGTATTGTACAAATGTAAAAGTATTCCCTTTTGTAAAATGGAATGAAATGGAGCATATGTTTTCAAGTAATACAATAATAAATATATGTAGAAATGTAGTGATAGCTAAACTGCAGTGAGACAGAGTGCCCGTAGCTAAGTAGTGTTTCACAAACTGCAAACTGCTTGCCCGTAGCTAAGGACTGGTTTAACAGGCTCAAACTGTGTGCAACTAGCTGTGCTTAGTTTAACATGTGTGTTACTAGCCAATTAAGGTGTAACCCAGCGCACAGCGTTTGCGCGATGCGCCCACAAGCTAACCGGCGGTGCGCATGGGTGAGCTCCGCGCAAACGAGCGCAGACCTGGTTTTAAAGTGTTTAAAAGGGCTTTTGGCATGATTGATTGACAGGTCCTGAAGTCATTTCTAGACAGTCATAAAATTTAAAATTCAGTGGTCAGATTCGAACCCAGGATACCATGCACTAGAGTCAAGGTACTAAACCACTAAGCCATGACAGCAGTACATAGAAATGCAGAAATAGCATATAAATAGGATATAAGCCAAAATGGAGCATGATAAAGCAGTTTCTGTGAAGTAGATACAATTCTAAACCGGCCAATCATAGAAATGTGTGGGAAATTCGGCATATATAAGCCCCATAGGCGGGAATACACAGCATAAACGATTGTAGAATAGACCTGCAGGCAGAATGAGTGGAGTAGGGGAGGGACGTTGCTTTCGAGCACAGCGGTGGGGCATTGAGGAGTCCAGATACATGGTCTGGCTCCTAGTTCACCATCATGAGGCCCAACTCATGCAGGGCCAGGTCTCATGGGGAGCATACAGGGCGGAGGCATGGGACCAGTTGGCTCATGATCTGACCAGTGCTACTGGCATTCCACGCACTGGTGAGCAGGTCCGTCACCACCATGTGGACCTGAAGCGATGTAAGCAAGACCAGTTGACCCAATGGATCCAGGAGGCCCGGGATATGCCCAACGCCCCACTACTGAGTAAGTTACATTTTACTTATGTATGTAAGGAATTCAACTAGCTGATACCAAGGAGATGTGTATTCCAATATTACTTGTTTTGTATTACAGCTGCAGGTGTCCGCTCTGCGAATCGAATGGCACATGACCGCAGGCTGGTGCGGCTATGCCACCATGCAGGTTAGTAACCCCACCTAGTACTTGTAAATAAATATTATAGTGTAGCACGTATCAGAACACTGCAGTGTATTGATTAAAAGTAATAGAATGTGCAAGCAGCAAGTAAAAGTCTGCAGGTATGGCTGCAACAAGTTCATCAGTATGCAAGTGAAACTGGAAATATAAGTGATAGAATAAATAGTGCTGTAATACAGATGTCCCACCATTAATTAAATGTAGTATAACCTGCAGTAGTCTCAAGAGTACAGCGTCAGAAGCTGAGGTAATCACAGGTGAGATATATCCCCTGTTGAAATGCTGAATCATGACAGAAGTGAGGCTGCTGGAAAGTGTTGGAATCCCCACAGGTCTAATATGTGAACAAAGCCTAGAAGTACCACCCTGAACTGTGAAATTGCAGGATGTGTGAGAGTGACAGAAAGGGTCATGTCTCAATGAATAACGTAGTAATAGCACCTGAATATATAAGCTTCAGTGTGGTTCTACAGAAATAAATGCATGTGGGAATTAAAACTTAACATTCCAAACTGATTTCAGTGTGTCTGACTCTTGAATGTTCAGGCCAAACTCTGTATATGGTGATCACAGTCAGCAATTTGCAGATAGAATGAATGATTGTCTGACATACTAAACATACATAGCTGTCCCCTGCCCTGTCATCAAAGTGTAGCAGGATGATGTGTCTGATCAAATTCAAAATAACTAGGATAGTGATGTATCTGTAACAGGTCTAGCATGACAGTCAAGTAAGAATCAGTGGGAAAGTATCACCCACAAGTTAATTGTGTTTCTATTACAAATGTATATCAATGTATAATTTATGAACGTGTCATCATTTTCTTTCTCCACCCCACCCTATAATTGCAAATTAAAAAAACACTAAATATTGGTATGTGAACATTTCATTAACCATGGACATTTGTCCTGTTTCAAAATATATGCATGTCTGTTGTTGCATGTGCCCTGGTCATACCTGCAAACCGGCAAACCTGATGGCCTGTTGCCATTAATCAACCCTGCATGTTGTTCAATTGTGTATTTCTGTTCAAATAATGCATGTGATATTGATATGCCCGTTGTTCAATGGTGTTAATATCTGGGTGTTTGTTTAATGGGAATACCAATGCATGCTGTTACAACTAATTTGAATGGAATAATATGCCACTAACCCAAACTAACATAACATACACACAAACCTAGAACGCTTGGGAAGGCAGGTCCCAGCGGACCCACCTCTCCCACCTCAGCTGGCAAGTGCACCTGGCACTAGTGCCCAGGCCAGACCCTCCTCCGGTGGCCCTGTGCCACCTTTGGGTGGAAGTGCTGCAGGGGATGGGGCCTGTCCCCCCTCTGCAGGCGTGGCTGGAGGAGCACGTCCACTCACCCTCCAAGGTGTCCGGTCTGTGGTGCGAAGGGAGATCCAAGACTCTGTTCTTGGGCCCCTACGCCAGCTTGAGGCCTGGGTGGCACAGCTTACGGGCTTGCCCGTTGTCCCGCCTGCACAGCCCCCAGCACAGCCCCATCCTGGGCTGTGAAGGAACAGTGGCAACTGCCTATGGGTGGGGATATCAGTTCCACTGTTGCCATCTGTGGGCTCATGTGCCATGGATATCCCAACCTCCATCCCCGTCAATTGTGTAACCCCCCCACATGTGTCATACACCGTCCCTGTATGCGTCTTGTCTGTCTTGTCTGTTAACCTACCCAACCTACCTCCCCAGCTATACTGACTACCTCACCTGACATACCACTCTCACCTGATAAAAAAAAAAAAAAAGGGCACTCTGTACCCACAAAAAAATTACGCCCCATACATAGCTGTCCATGTTGCACACAAGTCCGCTGGACATCGAAACTGTTAATTACAATTGGCTGTACAACAGGTATTAATGTTGTCCTGACACCTCTCTCAGGGGTGGAAGGTTCCAAATGTCACACCAAATTGCATACAAAACCACAGCTGTTGCTGAGAAAGACATGGGCAGCTATGGGTCTCACCTACATCCTTCCTGCAAATACCAAGCTTGTTTCCCTACTGTCTTACCCTCTTTGTGACCCCTTTTTCACCACTTTCCTGTCACCCCTTTTTCTTTTCTTTCAAAGAAAATAGCGTGGGTGTGCGCTTGTGTGCACGGAGCTAAACGCCAGTGCGCATGCGTGAGCTCCACGCAAACGAGCGCAGACCTGGTTTTAAATGCTTAAAAGTGCCTTTGGCACTTTTGATTGACAGGTCCTGTACTCATTTCAAAAGAAAAATAAATTCCCACTGTCAGTCTCGAACCCAGGTAACACTAGTCTGTATAACCTACCACTAAGCCATAAAGCTCATGCAAGAACATAGTGCTAAAATAAATATAACATGTAATAGTAGGAATCAATATAAAGGTAATATAGGATGTGTACTACCCAAAGCATGTCAGGTAGATTTTAATGCCTGAATTACTGGATTCCCACACTAGTTTAGTGTTCACGGAAACAGCCCTGCTAATTGTTAGCTTGTACATAATAATGTGAGGTAATGTACATATATGAAAGTATTATATGTACACACATATATATATATATATATATATATATATATATATATATATATATATATAAATATATTAATACATGTGAAATATAGTGGTAGGTGTCAGTATTCACACACACTCACTACAGGAAACAGTGAAAAGAAATGCAGCAACCCCAATCTACAACACAGCCTGACTCCTGTGAGACTTAATAACCCTTTTAACTGCGTAAAGGTGCCTTCAGCACTTTGATTGACAGGTCCTATACTCAGTTTGAAAGGAAAAAAAATACGTACTGTCAGTTACAAAATCAGGACCTTGGTAACACTAGTCTGTATGACCTACCAGTAAGCCATAACTATCATACAAGAACATAGTGCTGAAATAAATATTACATGTAATAGTAGGAATCAATATAAAGGTAATATAGGATGTGTACTACCCAAAGCATGTCAGGTAGATCTGTAATGCCTGAATGACTGTATTCCCATACTAGTTTAGTGTTAACAGTAACAGCCCTGCTAATTGTTAGCTTGTACATAATAATGTAAGGTAATGTACATGTATGAAAGTATGTATATGTACACATACATACATATATATATATATATATATATATATATATATATATATATATATATATATATATATTAATACATATGAAATATAGTGGGAGGTGTCAGTATCCATACACACTCACTACAGGAAACAGTGAAGATAAATGCAGCAACCAGAATCTGCAACACAGCCTGACTCCTGTGAGACCTACTAACCCCTTTAACTGCTTAAAGGTGCCCCCATCACTCCGATTGATAGGCCCTATACTCAATTTGAAAGCAAAATATAAGTATACTAGTAGGCCCTACCACAAGACCATTGTAACACTAGTCTGTATGACCTACCAGTAAGCCATAACTCTCATACAAGAACATAGTGCTGAAAAAAATATTACATGTAATAGTAGGAAACAATATAAAGGTAATATAGGATGTGTACTACCCAAAGCATGTCAGGTAGATCTGTAATGCCTGAATGACTGTATTCCCATACTAGTTTAGTGTTAACAGTAACAGCCCTGCTAATTGTTAGCTTGTACATAATAATGTAAGGTAATGTACATATATGAAAGTATGTATTTGTACACATACACATATATATATATATATATATATATATATATATATATATATATATATATATATATATTAATACATATGAAATATAGTGGGAGGTGTCAGTATCCATACACACTCACTACAGGAAACAGTGAAGATAAATGCAGCAACCAGAATCTGCAACACAGCCTAACTCCTGTGAGACCTATTAACCCCTTTAACTGCTTAAAGGTGCCCCCAGCACTCTGATTGATAGGCCCTATACTCAATTTGAAAGCAAAATATAAGCATACTAGTAGGCCCTACCACAAGACCATTGTAACACTAGTCTGTATGACCTACCAGTAAGCCATGACTCTCATACAGGAATATAGTGCTAAATAAGTGGAACATGTAATTGTAGGAATGAAGATAAAGGCAAAATAGTATGTGTACTACCCAAAGCATGTCAGGCAGACTTTTACTGTCCCAATTACTGGATTCCCATACTAGTGTAGTGTTAACAGAAACAGCCCTGCAAATTGTTAGCTTGTACCCAATATTGTCAGCTAATGTACATATATGAAAGTATGTATATGTACACATATGTATATATAGCAATACATAGGAAATATAGTCATAGGTGTCAGTATGCATACACACTCACTACAGGGAACAGGCGAGAGAAATGCAGCAACCTGAATTCACAACACAGCATGAAGCATGAGAGATGTACTAACCTTCACACTCACAGAACATTGTCAACAGCATACCAGCATGGTCCACGCCCTTACAATCTGAAAGGGCAATGCCTATCTCACACACCCTTTTATAGCACTGTCCTGAAATCACAGTGAGACATGCAATCAGTACACAACTGGCTGTATGCAATTAGCCAATGCTGCCTTACAATTGGTGCAGAGGCCATCACATGGACCTATGCAGATACCTACAAAAGCATCCAGTACCCACACTCCACACATGCAATACAGTCATTGCACAAAACCTACTGAGAAAGAGACAGAGAGACAGAGAGAGAAATAAAAAGAATATACAGACAGCCAGCAGCAGAACCAGAAGCAGCAGCAGCAAACAACAAGCAGCAAGCTGCACCACTGACACAGCAACAGCTGCCACAAACACAGGTAATGCAAAGTAGCAGGTTAATACTGTGTTTACTGTGACACCTCCAAATGTATCATAGTTCACTATCTATAGGTATGTCCATGAGATAGGTTGTGTGTACATAGTCCTGAAATATATTCATATGTAATATTGCTGTACATGTTGTCCATACTTAAAACTTCCATAGCTTAGAACACAAGGCCAGTTGTGCATATGATGCAGTAGTTACCATGGTCAGTAGAGGTTACTCCTCATTGGTGTGGGACCACTGTGTATGTATGGCACTGTTCAGGTACATATCCTGTAGTATGGCCAGGGATTAATATCAGTCTGTCATGTGGTGCTATGTCCTCCAGGGGTGAATGTAGCACACATCCAGGGATACCATTTCGTAACAGTGATGCTATGTGTTCTGCAATGTTGAGGGTGGCCCTCACCTGGACATGTGAGAGGATAGGGAGGTTACAGTCATCTGTGATAACTAATTCCACTTGTGTAGGAGAATGGGGGGGGGTACCTGCACCTAAACTGTCTGCAACAATGTTGCCAATATCTGTGCATTTGGTGAATGTGAAGCATCTTAACACTGATGACCACAGATGCCTTGCCTTCATGTGAATCTGCCCTGTGCTGCAGTAGCCTCCTGCTATTGTCATACAATGTGCCTGTATCTGTAGTCCACTGGACAGGATAAATAGGTGGTGTGCATACGTTCTGGGTTAGATATGTGTGTGCACAGTACATGCACTATGTGGGATGTCTGTGGTAAGCTTTTGCAAAGGGGCCAGCAGTGTGTGTTGTGGCTTCCACTGGCCCAATGGGCTGCATGGATAGCATCACAGTCCTACCTAGTGAATAACTGTGTAATTACATGCATACATAGCAAGGTAGTGTACTGTGCTTGTGGTGTTGTTGGGATATGTATATCCAGGCTGAGTAATGTGCACACCCTGCTACCCCCACACATGCTCACCTGCCATTCCCATTATTTATTACCCTACATGAGTAGCTGTCGATACATGACAGGTACACATTTGAGAAGTGCACTATGTTGATTACTACCGATTTCCTCCTCTCCACCTGTACTCACAGGGTGCAGGCAACCTCATTAGTTTAAAGGTGTAATGTGCATCAGGTACTGTGGTACCCTGATTGCCACATCAAACATGTTTCCCATACGGAAATGCACACACAGACACATCCCACATCCACACACTTGCCACATTCAGGCTTCAAAACACTATCTAGGTATATTCTGGTACATGTGCATGTTACAGTAGCATGTAACACTATACTGAGTACTGGCAGTTGTCTGTTGTCATGTTGTTTGTATAGAGTAAAAGGATTGTTCATTTATCCTACTTCGTTTTGTGGACATTACTTGAAGGAGTGATACCTTACATGTGTTATTGGTACCACCACCTTCTCTTTTGTAGTTTTGTTTGTATAGGGTGCTGTCAACATCACTGCTTGTTAAGGGAAATGTGCACCCTGCAGTGCATAGCCCCATTTGGCAAAAGCCACATCCCACCCCCACCATTGTGCACACACACTAACCCCACCCACAGTAAAACACATACTTTCCATTTGCAAGATTCAAACCCCTACCAAACTGTGTTATGACAATAGAGGCAGACACATTAACAGAGTGTGCTATTTGCATTAGTGGGAGAAATCCTTTATAATGCTTTAGTTAGAGGGTGCTGACATCATCTGTGTGTAGGAGGAGGGATGTGCACCCTGTAGTGTGTTCTCCCAGTTGGCAAAAGGCACCTTTTCCTGCCAGCATTATGCACACACACAAACCCCACTCATACTAACACACATACATTCCCTTTGCAGGATTCAAACCCCTACCTAACTATGTTATAACACCGGAGAAAGACGCATTAGCGGAGCACGCTATACGAATTACTGGTGGACTTTACTTAAGGTAATATAGTTATAGAGTCCTGACATCATCAGTGTTTCGAAAGGCGAATCTGCATCCTGTAGTGTACTGTCACAGTTGCTAATAGGGGCATTTCCCACACACACATCGATGTGTTCAAGGTTTGCATATGTGGGGGATCCAGTACTCCAGTGTGATTAGTATATGGTTCGATTGCAACAATGAGGGATATACTTCCAGTGGTGAGCATTTTGTACTCATGTTTGTGATGATCAGGTCTAGTATATCTGCCCCTCTTGTGGGAAGGTTGATTACCTGTTCCATAGCTAAAGAGTGTCTGATCTATGGGAACCCTAGAGCTTGGGTATTGTGGCTTGTGTAATGTTCACAGTCTATGTTTGGGTAGCTGACGTCACCCAGTATGATGGTGTTTGCAGAGAAATCTATAGTCTCCTGTGTGAGCCTGAAGGCTGTGTGGGAGTCCTGAGTTTGAGAGGGTGCTGTAAGAGCTCCTCTGTGTCTCTTTCCATGTGGTCCAGGGAGGTACGTCTCAGGTTGTTTGCACCAGCATGAACAATGACTGCCTCATACTTGTACTTGCTGTGGAGTGACCTGTGTGCCTGTGTTATGTGGCACATTCTATCACCCGACAGGTAGCTAAATGTGACCCTCACCTTGCTCAGTCTGGAGGGCAGGACGTCAGTCAACAGCACATGTCAAGCATGTTCACACCCCTCATAAAAGATCTGGAAACCTTCAAAGGCCCCAGGCCTGTTGAAAATATGGACCAGACTGCAGATACCTGTATAAAGGCATTCTATGGACACATTCAGGAATGCATGGATCATGCAACCACATATGAAAGCATGACCCAGTCCTCCAAAGGCAGACGTCCTGTGTGATGGACACCAGCCATAAACAAGCTATACAATAGAAGGATGAAGCCACTACATGATACAACAAACTCCCAAACTGTGAAGGCATCACTGATGAGTATTAGAAGACAACTACAGGCACTCATACGATTGTCTAAGGCCATCTTTGAGAGAAGATTCCACAAGCCACTGAGGATACTCACAAGGCTTTCTGTAGTTATGTTAGGAACCTGGGTGGTAATACCCAGATATGCTCAGAGATAATCCAAGATGTCACACGAAATACAAAACACACAGACATTGCCATCATCCTAGTGGACAGGTTCACTGCTACCTTCTGCCCCCACCACACCAAAAGGGCAAATATGTCTCCCAGCAGAGTGCTGCCCCCCTGACATCACAGATGCTCAGGTAAGAGCTGCCCTCTCCAAAGCAATAAACACTGCATCAATGGGACCAGACAGTGTCCCAGGCTGTGTCCTACATGAACCACAAGAAGAACTACACCCAGACATAACACTACTGTTCAATCCCAGCCTTACTACACAATATGTGGCCAAAGAGTGGCGTACAACAACAGTGGTCCCTTTACATTCAGGTGGTGCCTTAACGGATCCTGGACACTATTCGCCCCATATGTCTGAATAGCTTGGTCTGCAAAGCTATGGCAAGGATCATCATGAACCTCACATATATAGATATTGGGGACCTACAGACATGTCATCATACACAGTTTGGCTTTGTTAATGGCAGATCCTGCCTCTCAAACCTGTTTGATTTCTTTGAAACAGTCACCAAGGCCACTGTCAAGGGGAGGGAGGTCTACACAGCCTACCTGGACCTTGCATAAGCCTTTGATACAATACCCCACTTGTGCATTCTAGGGAAGCTCACCAGTGTACATATTAACCCCTATGTCACTATGGATATTGCACAGTGGCTCAAGGGCAGAACACACATGGTTAGAATTGCTGGAGCCATGTCAGCCTCAAAACCAGTTACAAGTGCTGTCCCACAAGGCTCAGCCCTGGGAGCTATCATGTTCAATATATATTTATCATAGGTACAGGCCAACATGGAAGTACTGTGGCTGAGCAAGTCGCAGATGACTGCAAACCAGACGCCATAATCAACTCTCCAGCTAACACACGCATCCTCCAAAAGGGCCTCTTGCAAACACACGACTTGTGCCACAGCCATGGCCTCAAGGTGAATGACCAAAAGTGTATAGTCATCCCCTTTGTCAAACACAAAGTGACCACAAAGTACCACATATGTGTTAATCCATTAAGTGCAGATGAAGGAATTATGGACCTTGGGGTACACAAGTTGATAGCATTCTACCATTTGACAACAACATGGACAAAGTGGTTAGGAAAACATTTTATATGGGCCACATCATCATGATGGGATTCACATGTAGATCAGGGGAGGACATTGTGCCTCTTTATTCATCCCTCATCATGCCCATAATTGACTATAATGACCCTGTCGGCATGCACCTTACCAGACACCTGCAGCAACTGGAAAGATCACATACGTACCTCGACAAGAGGATGAAAGGGCTCAAACTGATGCCACATACTGACTGGTTAAAGAAACAGCAGCTCTACTCAGTGGCATACTGCCTCTTCATAGGCAATATGTGCCTGACATATAAAGCCATGTCAAACCCTCACTTAATGGCCATGCTGCACCTCAGAATATCCAGATCCCATCAGGATACACACTGGAAAGACTTGAACCTCAGGAGTGATATACATAGGACATGCTGGAGGGGCACATTCATAACTCAGAGGCTCCCTTCATTCTGGAATATTATCCCAATAGAGGTTAGGCAGAGTCACTCAGTGACTATCTTCAAGAGTGATATTAATGACTGGATGTGACATTGTAGGGTTACCCTGGGTATCACTTATGTGTCACTGTTAGACAGAGGCACAGTATACTAACCTTGGAAAAGGGCATAGCAAGATAGATTTACAATGCATGGTGAAAGCCACACACATTCTGGCTAGGTGGATAAATGCCCTGGGCAGACATCCCTGTATGAACCTATGGACCTATGTATCTTGTTCACCATTGGCCCTATGTGCTGTTAATCACCAATGCAATCTCAATACTATGGTAGCATGTGCAAAGGTCAGTTGTCAGTCACCTCTATGGTACAGTTGTGGAATATGTGAGTCATGTAGTAATGTCACAGCTGCCACATGTACACAGTCAACCCTATCCCCTACCCATGGATGTACAACACATGTATGAGATGGAAACACATGGCCAAACTGTGGACTAAGCACTCTGAACCCAGTACTGGCATAACCTGTCAGGTGGCAAGAAATACTACAGTGACAGCAATACTAGTCTGATGTGGACCTACAGTGACAGCAATACAAGCATGGAAACACACCGGGCCATTCGTGGAGCCTAAGGATAGCATCCTGCATGACTGGCAGACACCTCTGCAGCTGGCACACAGTCATACGTTAGGCCTGCACACAGCACGCATAACACATAGCACACAATTCCTGTGTGCCAAACAAGCACAGTCTGTACAGCTATACAACACTACTGCTGCAGTTGTGTTAGGTACTTTTATTGTCCAGTACAGTGAGGACATGCTCACCAGGCTGGACAAGGTGGAGGTCACAGTGATATGCTCATGGGGCACTATGGTCCACCACATAACACAAGCATACAGGTCAGTCAGATGCATGGACAGATATGACTCAGTCATTGTCCATGCCACCACAGCTGATGTGGGATGTCCCTCACTGGGATACATGATAGGGAACATGGAAGGGATCACTGAGCAAGTGACACAGGCTGGTAGAACTCTGACCTTGGTTGGCATCAGACCCTCACCAGGGATTCTGACATATTACTGAATGCTAATGAATTACAGCAGCTACAACACCCTAGCTGAATGGTTCTTAGCATGCGGTCACTGCATTGTTATGGAACAACGTCTTACCACTCCCACAACAGGTGAAAACATGCAGCACCTGTTCATCAACAACAGGTAGACTATATGCCCCAGACCAGGTGTGTATCCCTCACTACTAGGCTGATAGCATCTACATCTCACACTGTATATACACATCCCACATGCAGCACCTGCACAGAAGACCACAGTCATAATGTTACCCTGTGCAAATACCATGTATTCACATGTGGCAGGCATCACACATGGTAACTATTGAAGGTCACAGGTACATATGTGTATTTGGCACACACATACATCATGTGTGCATTGTCATAACTGGTTTAATCAATGTCATGCATTATTGTGAGAGACAACACGCACACATGGGCATTCTGTGTGGGCAAAACACACGTGGCATGTCTGTAATCAAAAGCCATAAATAATTGTGATATCGTTTAGAAAGGGGTATGTGCATCCTGTAGTGTGTTTTCCCAGTTGCCAAAAGGGATATCTCTGCCATACACACTTACCCCCCCTTCACACACACTTGTCAATTGCTGGATTCAAACCCCTACCTAACTATGTTATGACACTAGAGACAAATGCATTAGCAGAGTGCGCTATTCACATTACTGAGAGATTTCCTTTCTCCTGATATACTTATAGGGTGCTGACATCATCAGAGTTTAGAAAGGAGAATGAGCATCCTGTGGTGTGTTTTCACAGTTGCCAAAAGGTATGTTCCTTTCAGACATACTTACCCCCTTCACACACACTTGCTGGATTTAAACCCCTACCTAACTATGTTATAACACTAGAGATGGACATATTAGCAGAGCGCGTTATTCGCATTACTGGAAGATTTCCTTTCCTCTGATATATTTATAGGGTGCTGACATCATCGGAGTTTAGAAAGTGGAATGAGCATCCTGTGGTGTGTTTACACAGTTGCCAAAAGGGATGCTCCTTTCATACACACTTACCCCCCTTCACACACACTTACCACTTGCTGGATTTACACCCCTACCTAACTATGTTATGACACTACAGATGGATGCATTAGTAGAGCGCGCTATTCGCATTACTGAGAGATTTCCTTTCCCCTGATATACTTATAGGGTGCTGACAACATCAGAGTTTAGAAAGTGGAATGAGCATCCTGTGGTGTGTTTACACAGTTGCCAAAAGGGATGTTCCTGTCATACACACACACTTGCCAGATTCAAACCGCTACCTAACTATGTTATGACACTAGAGATGGACGCATTAGTGGAGCATGCTATTCAGATTACTGGGAGCTTCCTTTTCTCCTGATATACGTATAGGGTGCTGACATGATCAGTGTCTAGAAAGGGGAATGAGCATCCTCTGGTGTGTTTTCACAGTTTCTAAGAGTAACATTTGGACTAAGTGTGTGAGCATGCCCAGTTCAGCCTTCCCATGGCATGTTGTGTGAAAGATGTCTCATTTATCTAAGTGTGTGAGCATGCCCAGTGTGAGCTTTCCATATGTTGAACTCTGCAGCCCATCACATTTGTGGATGAGTGTGACCTTCAACAAATATCTCCAGTTTATGGTTGTGTGTTCTGTGCCATGTTGTGTAGTTACTGTCCAAATGCTTGTGTGAACACAACAGGGAGTATACTGTGCCTGCAGGTTTTGCATGGGATACTTTGCACACAATTGTCAACATCCGTTCATACTGACCTAACACTGTAGTACTGCATAGTGTAGTGGTTCAGTACTTTCACTGTGGTGGTCAGTATCCTGGGCTTTAGTCCTATCACTGCTTTACATTTCCATAGTGTGCACAACAGCCTGGTTAGGGTCCAGTTGTGCACACCTGCACAAGGGCGGTGCCTCTACAGACACTGGTAATTACCACCCCATAAGCTTAACAAGTCTAGTCTGCAAAGCTATGGAGAGGATCATAATGGAGCTCATAAACAAAGATATAGGGGACATGCAGACATTGGACCCGTCCCAGTTTGGCTTGGTCAAGGGAAGATCATGCCTTTTGAACTTGGTTGACTTCTTCAAAACAGTCACTAAGGCCATTGCTGAGGGAAGGGCAGTCGATACAGCCTACCTTGACCTTGCAAAGGATTTTGACACAATACCCCACTCGGGTATTGTAGAAGGACCTACCAACCTAAATGTAAACCCATATGTCACAAGATGGGTTGCAAACTGTCTTAAGGACAGGACCCACAGGGTTAGAGTTGCTGGCGCTATGTCAGACTCCAAGCTGGTCACAAGTGGTGTCCCACAGGGCTCAGTCCTTGGCCCCCTATTGTTCGTCATCTACTTCTCAGAGGTACAGGCCAACATGGGAGGACTTTGGCTGACAAGGTTTGCAGATGACTGCAAACTGGGCGCCATAGTGGACAGTGCATCAGACACGGATATCCTTCAGAAGGGACTCATGGACACTGATAGCTGGTACCAGAGCCATGGCCTGACGTTAAATGCCAAAACATGTATAGTCATACCCTGCGGAAAAAGCAAGGTAAGTCCAAGCTACCATGTAGGTGGCAATCCTGTAAGCACAGAGGAGGTTATCATGGACCTGGGGACCAAGGTTGACAGTGGCCTTTCTCCTGACACTCACATTGCTAACGTGGCTAGAAAGACCTTCTACATCACCCACCTGATCAGGAAGGGATTCACATCCAGATCTAGTGGGGTCATTGTTCCCCTGTACTCTTCACTTATCAGACCAATGATCGAGTACAATGCCCCATTCTGGATGTATCTCACCTGACATCTGCATCAATCAGAGAGACCCCAAAAGTCCCCCACCAAAAGGATAAAGGGTCTCCAACATCTGTCATATGCTGCCAGATTGAAGACACTCCAGAGGTGACATGTGCCTGACATGCAAGGCCATGTCCAACCAGGAAGTAATGGACATGCTCCACCTCAAAATCGCCAAATCCACCAGAACCACTAGGGCAAGTTACTTAAACCTTAGCAGGGATATAAGTAGGACATATTGGAGGGATAGATTTATCACTCAGAGACTCCCTATGCTGTGGAATACAATCCCGGTCCATGTGAGGCAGAGCACCTCAGTGGCGCTGTTCAAGGGGAATCTTTACCTGTGGATGGGAGATCATAGGTTTACCCCGGGGACCGTCTCTGTGCCACTGCTGGACAGAGGCATGACAAATCAATGGGCACAGTATTGTTTCCATATAAGGGTGGCGTCGCCACAAAACTCTGGGCTGGGCTTATACCTGCCTTAGGGCAGATAGCCTAGTATAAACCTATGAACCTATCTGACCATGTTGCATTATGTTCGGATATGAACTACTTACAACAGCCTCATCCAACATCAGTAGTGTATTCCACAACATAGGTGTACATTGGCAAACACTACCGATGTGCCCCAGGCCATTTCTAATGCTAGTCTGAGAGTGTGTTTGTCCTTCGACACATTGTAAGTGTAGTTTGCCATGACATATGTCTTGTGTAGTATACTGTGCCTCTGTCTACCTGTGACATAACATTGATACCCAGGGTAAACCTACTGTCTCCCATCCACTCATTAAGATTCCTGTTGAGGAGAATCAATGAGTGACTCTATGGATAACCTGTACTGGTAGTTTACTCATGCATGGGGGTGGCTTCTGTGTTATGGATAATGCAGTACAGCTTGTCCTATGTATGTCAGTGCTGGGGTTCAGGTCCCTCATGTGCATAGCTCACTGCCATTCAGATTGTACAAGGTGCAGCATGTTCATTGATTCCAGCTTGGACATGGCTTTCTACATCAGGCACAGCTTGCGTCTGGGTGGCCAGCATGGCAGTGTGTGGAGTTGCACTCTGTTTAATCAGGCAACACATTACATGTGTTCAAGCTCTTTGATACTCCTGGTGAGGTACTGTTGTGGACTTTACAGTTGATGGAGGTGTCTGCTGAGGTACACCCACAGGGGCTGTTGTGGTCATTTGTAACGCTGATGAAGGATAACTGCAGAACCACAATGACCTCCCCTTATCTAGATGTCATAACCTTTATGATTAGGTTGGTATATGGATTGTTTCTGTTAACACTACAGCCACATGTTTGTCCTATGCAGGATAACTATCCCCTTGTGTACCCAGGTCCATCATTACATGTGATGTATGTAATGGGTTAACACCTATGTGGTAATTGGTGGTCACTTACTGTATATCCACAGAGGTTGACTATACAGTTGTCTCCATTTCACATGCTAACATGGCTATGGCACCGGTTGTCTGTTTCTATGTGGCCCTTTTGTGGGACGCTTGTGTCAGCTGGAGTGTCAGATATGTTAGGCGGTTTGTAGTCCCCTGCAAACATGTTCAGGCACAGTCCTTACATGTTGGCCTGTACCTATGGGGCATATATACCAGACGGGAAAGCTCCCAGGACCAAGCTTTGTGGGTTACCTGTTATATGTGGTTTGTAGTCTGACATGGCTACAGCATGTCTGGCCATGTCAGTTCTGTCGTTGGTCTGGTTTGCAACCCCTCTAGTGACATTGGGGTGTATATTTAAGCTGGTGAGCATATCTATATTGAACACGTAGGGTATTGTATGGAAGGCTTTGCAAGGTCCAGCTACACTGTGTGGGCCACATTGCCCTCATCAGTGACCTCAATCACTGTTTCAACTGAGTCACACATGTTTAGGGGCGGGGTCTGCACTTCATATACCCACACTGGCTAGGGTCGGGTGTCAATAGATCCTCAATATCGTTATGTCTGCGGTACATACTGATCCTTACCATAGCTGTGCAGACCAAGCTTCTCAGGAATCTGTGGTGGTTGTTTTTAGTATCCATTCAGGCGACACCTTTCTTGAGAACACCCACTGTTGTTGTACACTGCTCTTTGGGTACATATCCTGTGGTAAGGCTGACATAATGTCAGGGAGGCAGCGATCTGCTGGGAAAGATATTTGGCATTATGAGGGGGGGGGGTTTGCACTGCACCTGTCAGGATGTATGTTTGCAATACGTGTGTGTGTTTGGTATGTTGTTTGTAATATTTGTGTGATCCAGAGCATATCCAGGAATTCACAACACGCTTACTACCATCAGTTGCAGCAGCCTTGGAGTTATCCTTTGTGTTCCGTACAATTTGTATCATAGTAGGTTCATGGGTTCATACTAGGCTATCCACCCTAGGGCATTTGTAAGCATAGCCACAGTGCATGTGGGTTTTGCCACCCCTTGCTATGTGAATATTATGGCCACTTATGATTTACTTAGCTGTGCCTCTGTCTGGACATGACACAGTAAAGACCCCCAGTGTACATCTACAATTATCCATCCATTTTGCTAACTTCCTGTTGAAGAGTGTCAGTGAGGGGCTCTGCCTAATATGTAGTGGTATTCTGTTCCAGGGTGTGGAGAGACTCAGGGTTAGTTATCTGTCCCTCCAGCACATCCTATTTGATTATGTGTTAAGGTTGACATCTCTGACTCACACAGCTCCGATAGCTTTGGGTTTTCTGGGGTGGAGCATGTCCATTACTTCTGTGTTGGACAAGGACTTCTACAACAGACATACAATGCCTCTGTGTTGGCAGTATGTGACTGCATTCGGCTGTGGTGTCTACAGCCGGGCGGCATATGAGATATAGTTGAGACCCTTTATGACTCTTGCTGAGGTACCTTTGAGGTCTTTCTAACTGCTGCAGGTGCCAGGTAATGTACATCCCAAATGAGGCATTGTATTACAATATGGTCTGATAGGGGAACAGTATAGGGGCACAATGACCTTTGTTGACGTAGATGTGACTCCTTTCATGATACAGTGTCCAATATAGACAGTCTTCCTAGACAAATTGGCGATGTGGCTGTCACATGACAGGTGACTGTCCACTTGTGTCACTAGGTCCCTGATTACTCCTTCCACACATAATGGTTTACCACCTATGTGGTAATTTGTGTGTACCTTGTTTTGTATTTGGTGGTGCATTCATCCTGTCCACTGTCTTCAGGACAGTGGGGTGGGGTTCCTGTGTGAGAGTGTGGTCTGTAGCATGCTACAGACTGTACAGCAGTCTTGCGTACAGGTAGTTGCACATGGGTGGACTGCAATGACAAAGGCATTGTCAGTTAACTGGAAGTATGGCTGTCTGTGCTGAATATGGATACTCACCCTCCTTTTATGTTTTGTTACAGGTTTTGTGGCCATAACACATGATATGTGGTATTACCTGGTAGTGCTGGTGTGCTGTCATGAGGCTTGCAGCAGGTGTGTATCACTGGACTGACATCAATGTTCTCCATACTGGGGAGGGCCTCAGGAGCATGCATATTGAGGTTTACACATCTGGCATTGATCAGCATTACCCTTCTGTTTCTTTCCAGTTTTGTTTTCTATGGTGGTGGGTTGCTCTTTTCGGCCTTGCCTACGGGAGGATCTCTGTAGTTTGCAAAAGCCTTAGGCAATATCCAGACGCTCATGGGTAACAGGTGCAAGCCATCCCTGGGACAGCAGCATGTCTCACTATGGAGTCACCTATTACAACTGTATCAGGCATGTTGTTTCTCCTTCTGTCCTGTGACTGTTTGGCACACCAGCTTTGTGTACTATGTGTTACATGTGCTATGTCTGGAGTTTGTTTTATTGGGTGTCTGCTTTGGAGGCTTTTGTTGGTGTTGTGTGTTTGTAATTAGGGCCTCTGGGAATGTTTTTCTGTTTATGTGTTTGGTTTACAGTCGTTGTAGGTCTATGTGGGACTGGGTATGTGGTGTATGTGGTTACCTTGTCCTCCTGACTAGTTTTGACAGTACTGATTTGGGTGAGCTCAGGCCCCAGTTTGGCTACCTGGTTGCGTCTATCACATGCATTTATATTTATTAGGGTGAGTTGTTGTGTGTGTACTTGGGACAGGTGTCACATTGCCACTGGATTCACAGATTCTACTTGTTTTGCCTGGCCTTAGTGGATTGTATGTGTGGACACATTTTATTGTCATACTAGTGATCACTGATTACTTCACTTTTCATGTTAGATCTATGATGTGGTAGCTTCCTCAGTCTCTTCAATGGTTTAGTAATTTATGGTGTCCAGCCTGCCAGATGCCTGGGTGTATGGCATTGTGTCTTGTTGTTTGTGATTGCAGACTCCAAGCACTCTTGGCTGTGTTCCTGGTATGCCTGTATAACATGTTCTGCAGTGTGTCCCATATTCTGGGCATGCACAGGGCTTTTCATGGATTCCACATTGGTTTGTAGGGGTGCAAGCTATGCTTTATACATGTGTTTCACTGTGGTAGTCTGGCCAGGGACTGGGGTCGTGATGTGTAACTACAGTGTGCTTACTCTATGGTCTAGTCTTACCAGTGAGGGATACACTTCTCATCTTGACATCCAGTACACATATTTCTGATTATCACATCCAGTATGCTTACCCCTCTTGTGGAAGTGTTACATTTTGCATGTCCGTTTTGTTTGATGGATTTTGGGAAATTGTCTACACTTGTGTCAGTGCTAGTATAATACAAAGGGTATCGTGACATACACCTCAAAAGCTGACTTCACACTTCTTTGGACTGCGATGGTATCCATTAAGCCCACTGGGCCAGTGGAAACCACAACACACAATGGTGACTCCTTCACAGACACTTTCTACGGACATCTCTGAGATAGCATGGACCATGCAATCACTAATAGAAACATGACCCTCTCCACCAAGGGAATGTGGCCTGTCTGGTGGCCCCCAGCCATAAACAAACTGTATAACAGATGAAGGATACTAATGCAAGACAGAGCTACATCTCCTAAAGGGATGGCGGCAGTGAGCAGCACTAGTAAAAAGCTACATTCTCTCATAAAGACATCCCAGGTCAACTTTAAGACATAAACACCAAGGACGATAGAGATAACCACACTGCCTTCTTCCGTTATGTCAGACACCTGGGTGTGAACCCTCAGATATGCTCTGAGTTGGTACACAACAACATATATTTCAGTGACCTGACAGATATTGGCAACATTCTGGCAGACAGGTTCAGTGCAATTTTCCCCCTCCCTCACCACCAACAGAAGATAGTTATCACAGATGAATGTAACCTCACTGTCATCTCAGATGTCCATGTGAGAGCCGCACTCAGCAAAGACAAGAATACAGCATCATTGGGACCTGATGATATCCCCAGTTGCGTGCTATGTGAACTCCAGAAGGAGCTAAACCCATATATACAAATGCTATTTAACCTTAGCCTTGCTACAGGATATGTACCTGAACACTGGCTTACAGCAACAGTGGCACACTCCACAAAGGAGATGCCTCCACAGACCCTGGGGACTACCACCACACAAGCTTAACCAGCCTTGTCTGCAAAGCTATGGAAAGAGTCATTCTGGAGCTCTTAAACAGAGACATTGGTGACCTACAGACCCTTGATCCCACCCAGTTCAGCTTTGTACATGGCAGATCCTGCATTTTGCACATGTTTGACTATTTTGGTACTGTCAGTAGGGCCATTGATGAGGGCTACGCGGTCCACACAGCCTACCTGCACTTGGCTAGGGCCTTTGACACAATACCCCACTCAGGCATCATAGACAAGCTCAACAGCTGAATTATCAAATCATATGTCACAGGATAGTTTGCAAAATGGCTAGGAAACAGAACCCATGACGTCGACATTGCAGGTGCCTTGTCAGATTCAAAGCCAGTCACACGTGGTGTCCCACAAAGATCTGTCCTGGGACCCATCTTATTTGGCATTTACTTATCAGATGTGAAAGCAAACATAGGAGGGTTGTGGCTGACAAAGTTTGCAGATGACTGCAACCTAGGCACCATATGTGAATACATCAGCCAGCACACACATCCTACAGAATGCCATCACAAAGACAGATAGCTGGTGCTGGAATCATGGCCTGAAACTGACTGCAACTGATGTGTGGTCATCCCCTTTGGGAGGAACAAAGTACACACAAATCAATACATAGACAGCAACCCACTGAGCACAGAATACAAATCAGACACCTGCGGACACGTAGATAGTGACATCTCATTTGACATCCATGTTGCCAAAGTGGTTTGAAAGACTTTCTATCTTGCCCACCTTATCATGAAGGGTTTTCCATCCAGATCACAGGAGGTCATTGTACCACTATACTTCTCCCTTATCAGGCCCATGATTGAATACAAAGCCCCATTTGGTATGTACCTCACCCAGCACTTGCACAGCTGGAGAGACCCCACAGGTACCTTACCAAGGAGATCAGGGGTCTACAACACATGTCATATGCTTCCAGACTAAAGGAAATCCAGCTTTATTCAGTGGCATACCGCATACTTACAGGTGACCTATGCCTGACATACAAGACCATGTCCAATCAGGATGTGGTGGACATGCTCCACTGCAAGCAATCCAAATCCACCAGAACCATGGTAGCTGAAGATTTGAACCTCAGCACATACATGTATAGGACATGCTGGGGGACAGAGTCATAACTCACAGGCATCTCACACTCTAGCAGAGTATCCCAGTTCATGTTAGACAGAGTCCCTCACTGACTCTCTTCAAGAGAAGTCTGGACAACTGGATGTCGGATTGTAGTTTTACCCCAGGGGTCCTCCCTGTGTCACTACTAGACAGAGGCACAGTCAAGGTATTCAATTATGTACGGGGTCATAATGTGTCACTACTAAGTGAGAGGCACAATATTCGGAATCTATTCTGTACACGTATTACCACTATAAGGGGTGGCAATAGCCATATCACTATTGCTAGGCTTATAAATGCACTAGGGCAGATAGCCTAGTAGTAAACTATGAAACTATGACACTATGGTGTATGTGTAGGTATTGTCAGTCAAGCGATATAATGTGGTTTGGGGGGCTTGATATCTTCCTGTCTTCCAACAGTTTGTTGTCTATTCCTTCTGGCATGTCAGGGGATCAGTTGCTAGTGTCCTCTCCTGCTCAGCTGGTGAACCTGGGAATATTGAGGCAATGTTACAATTGACGCATGTACACAGACAACCCTCTCCTTCTCCCACAAAACACAAATGCATGCAAGAGATGCAACTATATAGCCAACCTGGAGGCTGAGCTCTCTCAACATAGAACTGGCAGGACCAGAGAGGAGGAGAAGGTGACCACACACACACCACAAACCCAGTCTCACATAGCACTATCACAAGTTCAAATCATACACATAAACACACAAAGACATACTCGGAGGCTCTGATCACAGATCTACCATACCAGCAGAGGCCACCACAGCAGACACCCAAACAACTGCCTCCACAGGGCACAGCACATGCAACACATAGACCACAGAGTCAGTGTGCCAAACATTCACAGCCCTTAAGGCCAAACACAATGCTAGACACACTCGTCATAGGTGACTCCATAGTCAGACACACTGACGTCCCGCTCACCAGATTGAGTAAGGAGAAGGTCACAGTAATCTGTCTATCGGGCGCTGGGATCCACCATATAATGCAAGCACTCAGGTCACTCAACTGCAAGTACAAGTATGACTCAGTCATTGTCCATGCTGGTGTGAACGACCTGAGATGTACCTCCCTGGACTACATGAAAAGAGACTTAGAGGAGCTCTCTGCTTATGTAGCCCAGGCAGGTATGACCCTAACCTTGAGCAGTATCCTACCTTCACCAAGAATGATGCCACAATACAGAGACAAGATGATCAGCTGTAATAGTTGGCTTAATCTATGGTGTCATTCAAAGGGGATCCAATGTCCGTCTGCCTGGGATGACATGCTGGACAAGCCACGTTGATTCACAGGGGATGGCTTGCACCTGTCACCCCTGGGCTTCTGGAATTTGGCACAGGCTCTTGCAACCCCCATTGTGCCTTTTTTAGGCAAGGCTCAGATTCTAAACCTACCACCCTAGAACACAAAAAAGGAAGTAAACTAAGGGTAATGCTGCTCAATGCCAGACGTCTCAACCTCAAGATGCACGCACTCAAAGCCCTTCTCAGTATGGAGAACATCGATGTCTGTGCTGTGACTGTAACCTGGTTCAAGGCTCCTGACAGCACCCCAGCAGTATCAGGTGTTACCTCATATCATGCGTTCCAGCCCCAAAATCCGGACAACACCAAGAAAGGAGGTTGGGTGTCCATATTCATCAAGGACACCCTCACCTCAAGGTTGGTGGCAACACACGATGCATCGGAGACCATCCAGGTGCAATTAACCATAGGCAAGACGGCTCGGCAGTTTGTAGCAGGTTACAGGCCACCCTCCCAAACTCAGGAACCTCACACAGCTTTCTTGAAAACACTGGAGGGGATAAATGTATCTCCAAACACCATCATACTGGGTGATTTCAACTATCCCAATATAGACTGGGATCACTAATCATGCCCCAACACTCTAGGCCAAAGGTTCCTAGAGTTCATAACCTCAAATGCCATGGAACAACTAGTCACCATCCCCACAAGAGCAGACAACATACTAGATCACATCATCACGAACATGGGGTCACAATGTTCAACACCAGACGTATACCCATCATTGGTGAGATCAAATCATAAACTAATCTCACTGGAAGTCCACATCCCGCTCCCACCCCAGATAAAGAACATCACAGTGAAGAACTTCTCAGAAGCCAACTTCACACTTCTAAAGACTGGTTTGGTCTCTTTCAAGGCCCCCAAGCCAGTGGAAACCATTACCCAAGCCGCTGAATCACTTACAAATGCCTTCTACCAGCACCTCCAGGACTGCATGGATCAGGCAATCCCACACAAAACAAAGACTCTTTGTACCAAAGGCATGTGTGCCGTCTGGTGGACCCCAGCCATAAACATGCTCTACATCAGAAGGAAGGAGCTACTACAAGATACAGCAAATTCCGTAGAAAGGAAGACACCCCTGCTCATTATGCATAACGAACTGAGATCTCCCATAAAATCATCCAGGGCACATTTTGAGGGAAAACTCACTGAGGACTCAGAAGACAATCATGAGGCCTTTTTTAGCTATGTTGGAAACCTGGGAGGTGACTCCCAGATATGCTCAGGATTAGTTCATAATGATGTAAAGATCACTGAACCTACAGACATTGGCAACATACTGGCTGACAGGTTCAGTGCATTTCTCCTCCCCAAAGGGAGGGATATCTATACCAGGGGATTGTAGTTCCCCAAACATCTCAAATGCTCAGGTGAGAACTGCTCTATCCAAGGCGTGAAACACAGCATCCATGGGACCGGATGGTGTCCCCAGTTGTGGGCTCCACGAACTCAATGAGGAATTGAACATGCAGTTAGGGCAGCTGTTTAATCTTGGCCTCACCTCAGGATACGTACCCAAGGAGTGGCGTACGGCAACGGTGGTCCCACTTCACAAAGGTGGTGCCTCCACTGACCCCGGACACTACCGTCCCATCAGCTTGACAAGCCTGGTCTGCAAAGCTATGGAGAGGATCATAATGGAACTCATGAATGAAGACATAGGGGACTTGCAGACTTTGGATCCAACCCAGTTTGGCTTTGTCAAGGGCGATCATGCCTTTTAAACTTGGTTGACTATTTCAGAACGGCCACCAAGGCCATTGACGAGGGCAAAGCAGTCCACACAGCCTACTCTGACCTGGCAAAGGCTTTCGATACAATACCCTACTCGGGTATCATTGACAAACTCACCAGCTTAAATGTAGACCCATACGTCACAAGATGGGTTACAAACTGGTAAGTGACAGCGCCCACAGGGTCAAGGTTGATGGCGCCATGTCACACTCAAAGCCTGTCACAAGTGGTGTCCCACAGGGCTCAGTCCTGGGCCCACTTTTGTTCGGCATCTACTTTTCAGACATACAAGCAAACACAGGAGGATTATGGCTGACAAGGTTTGCAGATGACTGCTAACTGGGAACCATAGTTGACAACCCATCTGACACAGACATCCTTCAGATGGGTCTCATAGAAATGGATAACTGGTGCCAGAGCCATGTCCTACAGTTAAACACTAAACAGTGCATAGTCATACCCTTTGGGAAGAACAAGGTTACCCCTAGTTCCCATATAGGTGTTACTCCTCTAAGCACAGGAGAGGTTATCGGGGATCTGGCCACCCAGGTTGACAGTAACCTTTTGTTTGACACTCACATTGCCAAAGTAGTTAGTAAGACCTTCTATATTGCCCACCTCATCATGCAGGGATTCACATCTAGATCAAGGGAGGTCATTGTTCCCCTGTACTCATCACTCATCAGACCAATGATTGAGTACAATGCCCCATTGGGAATGTTTCTGACCCAACACCTGCAGCAATTGGACAGGCCCCACACATTGCTCACCAGAAGGATAAAAGGTCTCAAATGTATGTCTTATGCTGCCTGACTGCAGGAACCCCAGCTCTATTCAGTCGCCTACCATCTGCTCAGAGGTGGCCTGTGCCTGCCATACTAGGCCATGTCCAACCTGGAATTAATGAACATGCTTCACCTCAAAACCTCTAACTCCATCAGATCTACACGGGCAGGAGACTTAAACCTCAACACGGCTATTCATAGGGCGTGCTGGAGGGACAGATTCATCACCGAGAGACTCCCTATGCTGTGGAACATCATCCTGGTACATGTGAGGCTGGACACCTCGCTGGCTTTGTTCGGGAGAAATCATGACCAATGGATGGGTGATCGCAGGTATACCCCAGGGATAACCTCAGTGTCACTGCTTGACAGAGGTAGAGCAACATAATGGGCATATTATCCTTAGAACTGAAGGGGTGGCGGAAGCCACAAAACTCTGGGCTAGGGTTATATATGCCCTAGGGCAGATAGCCTAGTATGAACCTATGCACCTATGAACATAGGCCTGGTGCAGTTCCTGCTATTAGGACAGTGGTCTGCAGCAAGCTACTTAGTAGTAGGCAGTTTTAGCAATTGGTATTTGACCATGGATAATCCATGTTGCTTCTTGTTGTGGTACCAACATGGGGGTGTGGTTATCCATGACATTTATTGCTAGTCACCCTCGTTTTGTAGCTTGTTCCATGTTTTTGCACATGTACATCCCTGTATGAGGTGTGACCTGGCAGTGTTAGGGTGCTGGTGTGGGCTTTGTCCCACTTGTCTATTACAGCACTGATATCTACATCCTCTATACTGTGTGCGGTTACACTGCACACATCTTGCTGTTTATACTTCTGGCATTGGGTAGCATTACATCTAGGTTCCTATCCCTTGTGGTACCTATGAATGTGGGTTTGTGTTTTTGTGGTTTGTGATGGGTGAGAGTGGATGTTAGTCAGGGTCCTTTGGTGTGCATATGGTACATGGTGTTACATTACTTGACACATGGCATTCATGCCTCGGGTGGTGCTGCAGGGCTGCCTTTGTCGGATGCACATACTACACTCCCTGTACATGTTTGGAAGCAGGTTGTGTCATGTTAGGCATCCCTGTTACTATATGAGTGAGTCAGAGCGGGTATCAGTCCCAGTGTTCCTACTGACCAAGTGTATGTGCTATGCGTTGCCTCTTTGCCAAGGCCAGGGCATACTGGGCACACCTCCTTCTGCCTACTGGGGCAAGGTCAGGTTGTTCCTCCTCTGAGTCACCCTCTGCCTGTGGTGGCCTTGGCAATGGTGTATGTTTGGCCCAGCCCTATGCTGGTCCTGCTGCAGCTGTTTCCGCAGGATCATATTATGTAGCATAGCACATATCATGATCATTTGGGTACATGTAGTTGGTGTGTACTGCAAGGCTCCACCAGATGTGTCCAGACACCGGAACCGTGACTTGAGCAGCCCAAACACACGCTCTATGATGTTACGTGTTTGTGCGTGTGCCTCATTATGGCATTCCTGTTCAGGTGTGTGTGCATTTCTGATGGGTGTCATCAGCCACGACTCAAGTGCGTAACCTGCATCCCCCACTAGGTGTCCATGTGGGAAGTCCCCACTGGCAAATGATTGGTACAGCTGCGTCAGATGCCAGATGTGGGAATCGTGGTAGCTCCCAGGGCAGCCAGCACACACATTCATTATTATGCCCTGGGCATCACACACGACCTGGCAGTTGATGGAGGGGAATCCCTTGCGGTTCATGTAGGCTCTCCTCCGTTCACCGGCTGGTGCTTTGATGCATATGTGCGTGCAGTCTATTGCACCCAATACCTCAGGGTATCCCGCTATTTGCTGGAAGAGACGCATATTGCTGGCCACAACCTCACGGGCATTGGGGAAATATACATGATCACTGACATGTGCTGACATGGCATCCAGGAACTGGTGCAGTACCCTGGAGGCTGATGCCTGTGATATCCCCATCATATCACCAGTTGGTCTCTGGAAGGTACCTGTTGCTAGTATTCTTAGGCCAACACATACCTTGGTTTCCACTGGGATGGGTTCCCCTCTGTTGGTTCTGTGTGTGAGGCGTGGCCTGCACAGCTCAACAATTTGCTGCAGAAGGTCTCTGTCCACTCTGTAGCGCTCTACTATCTCCAGCTCATGTAACCCATGGTAGGTGACCCTGGGCCTGTATACTCTTCTTCTCCTCACTCTGGGTTGTCTGTCAGCATCTGCATTGTCACCACCCTCAGCAATTCGCCTATGCCTGATTATAACAGCTAAGGCAGCCCCTAGCATTTCTGCTCTGAGTTCAGCTTTTTCAGTTTTCAATTCTGATAGCTTACTTTCTTGCAGTATCTCTTGTGAGAAACACCCTGCACTGCTCCTTGCAGTGTTTTGAGTGCTGGGTTGGGCTTCTAGTCTGCCTGTGTAATTGCCTGCTTCCAATTGTTTCCACCAATTAACTCCAGTAGTATCCTGTAGCAGTTTCCCTGTATTCTGGTTGTTTCCTTTTTCCTCTCTGTTTCCTGAGGGGGAGCAATGTGCACACCAGCTTAAGCATGCTCACAGTTACTTAAACGTGCGCACACATCCCTACACGGTGTTAAACGCGCGCACACATCCTTACACGGTGTGAACTTGGCTGATTCATGTTAAAACGCCAAGACACAGCCTTACACACGCAGACGCCGCAAACCGTTGTAAACGGTTTGCAACACGCTCCCCCATGTTGAACCTGCCTTACACGCGAGCACACGCACGCATGCACGTATATCAAGAAAGTTGGAGTGTAGGGATAGTGTGCACCCTCTGTTTCTTGACTTTAATAGTGTTCTGTTGGGACACACCTCTCTCCCTGATGTCTGTCTGTCATCTGTCACCTTACATTGCCCTCCAATCTGATACATTTATTTCTATCCTTCCCCCCGTGATGTCACCTACCTCTTACTCTGTTCCTCCCACTTCTATAACTCTTACACTACTCAGACAGTGCTCATTACCTATGTGGCAGTGTGATTCAGTATTGTAACCCTCATTTACATAGGATTGCCTAGTAATGCTTAGTTACATGTCTTACACGGAGCTTACCCCCCTTGACAACCACTAAACGGAGGCCATATTGTTTTTGGTCTGCAAGTCCCTCCATTGACATTCCATGTAATACATAAATCCCACAATTGTGGGCTTATAAGCTTTGGTTTTCAGTTTTAGGTAGCACCCGCTTATGCGTGCGCTGCAGTTACACATCATAATCCCACGGAAAAAAAGTTGTTTAAAATATTTTTGCAACACTTTTTCATGCCAATGGCCACATATTTGGCCATTGGCATGCTTAATGAAACATATGCACCCTTTATTTGGAGCTGACATAGCTCCGTTTTTTGCAGAAATGTACTCAGTTGTCAGCTGAGTACATTTCTGCAGCTAACACGTCCGTTACACGGACTGCTTTGGGCTTCTTGGATCGCTCAAATACCTCATTTGCATATCTTTCAGCTGCAAATGAGGTATTGAGCATTTCCACTCCCAGTCCATGTAAGAGACGTGTTAGCTGTCTCTTACACGGAGGTTTGGGCTATTCCTGAATCAGGAGGCTTACACGGAAGCTTACACTACTCTTAAACTCTGTGTAAGCCTTCCTGAATCTGGCCCCATGTGTTTGATCCAGCAATCGGCATAATTCTGAAGTCTCACAACCTTGCCCATAGTGGGATGAACAAAATGATCAGTATTGCCTTTAAATGACCAGATATTACACCACCTGCAACTGATGGTTCCCACCTTACTGGGATCATTGACATTCTGCCCATCACTGTTCCGGTAGCATACTCATCTTCTTATAGATTTAACATTTTTGCATGAAATGCTCAGCCGTGGACCCACAATTTGAAAGAGGTCATCGGAAGCAACATGTGCCAATTCTTCTAGATGATTTTGATTATACTCCAATTCCTACAGAGTACAACCTATAGAGGACAAACTAATCACTGAGTTTAATTCTAACAAACAAGACTTTTTGAACCAGTCTCCTGTTTCATCTGCTATGAAGGCTCTGGAGGATTTGTTAGAGAATACTACACTTTATGAGCTGAAACTACAAATACATAAACAACTTAAACTAAAGGGATAGGATGGATTTCAAAGCAGGACAAGTTTTTTCTTGGCCACATGAGAATCAAAGGGCAGTAGATAAACAAGTGTCATCAGAGACAATGCCACTTCTGCCAAGCCCTAAACCTTCATCACCAGAGACCACACAAGAGACAGCAAAGAAGAAGGCAATATCTGAGAATGAACAGCTCCACATGAATAATGTCAAAAATGCACAAATTGAAAATACCAGTGATGTTATTACTCTTTCACATAAACCGATGTGAGACCTAAAACAAACAATACTTTTGATCAGGTTTTTCCAGGGGTCCCCTTACCTATTCATGAATGGTACAAACAAGATTGGTCCAGAAGCAGAAGAAGGAAGAGAAGGAATTCTTCCAAGGATGTAGGGCCCTTAATGATAGTTAAGAAGTTCTGGACACAGACCACAACAACTTAATCTTCAATCTTTCGAATCACATATTGACAGACAATCAACATAAAGTCCTACAGAAAGGATTTTCTTTCATTTCAGCCACTTCCAGTAATTTTTAATTTTAGGTATATAGTGATTGACATCGAACTATTTTGTCGGAATGTCATGATCAAGCTAATGTTTCCCAACACAGAATCTAATACAAATATTTTCAAGAAACCAAGTACTTATACTCCTACATTGTGTCCACAGATAGAAACAATCATGAAAGCTTGTGAACAAGATCTATATAATATGTACAACAATGGCACATTCATCAAGAAGAGATTTTATAACTTAACCAAAAAAGAAGGCAAAACACTTAAGGAACTACAGAATGACACTGACATCATGATTTGTCCATCAGATAAAGGGGGAGCAACTGTGATACTGAGTAAGAACTACTACATACAGACTATGCAAGAAATGCTAATGGATACCTCAACGTACACTGAAGTGGGCATTAAGAAAATCAAAGCTATGACATGGAGGGTACAAAATGACCTACTAGACTGTCAGTTAAGCAGATACATTAGCTAAAAACTATATGGTTACTTTTTTGAGGTGACACCTCTTATACCCATTATCAAGGAACTCCCCAAAATTCACAAAACTTTGGACAATCCTCTCCTTCGACCGACAGTTTTGGGCAAAGGTTGGCTCACTGAGCCCATTTCAATTTATGTTGAAAACATGGTGAACCCTGTAATTTTGAAGACAGACACTGTTCTGAGGGACACACAAGATTTTCTGGAATCCCAATATCAATACGTTCAACAGCAAACTATTACAGAAGACACCTGGTTTATCACCCTTGATGTCTGTTACTTATTTACATGTATACCTAATCAGACAGGAATAGACTTTTTAAAAGAAATATTTACGGTCCAGGCTGCCTTTACTTCTAACTGGATTAATCTACAGTGTATGTTAATTGAGATTATCTTAGAGAACAATATATTCATATTTAATGGTGAATACTATCTGCCGAAAACTGGAGTAGCCATGGGTACCTCTTGTGTCAACACATATGCGAACTTAGTGATGACCAGTTGGGAGAGCAAGCTAGCCCTTTCACATGAAACATATCGCAACAAGGTCACCTTTTACAAATGCTTTGTAGGCAATATATTCTTGGTCTAGGTCAGAAGCAGAGATATACTGGATGAGGTTGTGACATATATAGGTAACACAACTGACTTTTTAAAAATTACCATGCAAGCATCTAGAGAAGAGGTCAACTTTCTAGATGATAAGATGGTCAAATGCAGACAACAGTCTATAAGAAACTGTGCTGAAAGAACAATATTCTGGAGAGACATAGTATGCATCCCACCTTTATATTTTTAAATATTATCAAAGGGCAAATGTTGAGACTATCAAGGACCACCAACAATGACATGAGCTCAACACAACAATGGACAATATGAGCAAGAATCTTGAAGACAGAGGTAACTTGATGAAGGAATGTCTAGAAATTATTAACATAGTGATTTTTGAAAGACAAGATAGAGGCAAGCCCTATTTCTCTAAAAAGATGAAATCTGTAGAGAAGAAAGAAGCTGTCATAAAAACAAATAAGAAATGCTGCTTGGTACTGCCTTTCACATCTGACAATCGGAGTATAATCAACATCATCTGGAAGAACTGCCACATGCTGATGTCCGATGACAAAATTGGGTCCACGTCCAAGCATTACATTTAAGAACATTAAATCTATAAGAAGAGGAGTATGCTACCAGAACAGTGATGGACAGAATGTTAATGATCCCAGTAAGGGGGAAACTTTCAGTTGCAGGTGGTGTAATATCTGTGCATTTATAGCCAATACCCATCATTTTGTTCATCTCACTATGGGCAAGGTTGTGAGACTTCAAAATTATGCCGATTGCTGGACCAAGAACATGGTCTGTTTAGCTATTTGCATGAAATGTCCCAGTTTCTACATAGGAAAAATGAACAGGGCACTTAGGGACAGGATCAGAGAACATTTATATAAAATTAGGAAGGAAGATACAACCGTGGTCACAGCTAAACATGTTGTGGAACAAGGAGTAGAACATCATTTCAAATTTATGGTACTGCTCACTTTGAAAGGAGACACTAGAATGGGTGACAGGAAAAATAAAACTGAGAACACTGAACAAGAATGTATCACTCAGTTACAAGCAGACTGGTGTTATGGACTGAATGATGCTGTTTCCATGAAACCTTTCCTGAGAGATAGAGAATTGGACCATTGCCTCATAATTTTTTTTGTTTGTTTTTCTCCCTCATAGAATCACATTTAACCCCATTGATTGGTTATTTGACTCTAGCTAAAGGGAATGATTGGCTATAACACCCTTCTTTCTCACAGATTCCTTTGATTGGCTCTATGCATATAGAGAATGGTTCTTAAGCAACTTCGAGTTTGTTTGGTCTCTTTTGGCACTTTTAGGATCTGCACACCTTCACTGGCCTGGTTCTGCAGGATTATAACTTCATTAATACATTTCTTTGGATGTTTTTATCAGGTAAAGTGCTTTCATTTCAATTTTACTGACAGAGTAGTGCTCCTTTTGGTTTTAAGACTTACACTTATAAGCAGACATACATATTTCTACATATAACACTGAAATGATGGTTAATGTTTCTTACTAACATTAGTTAGCTTGTATTTTTATAGCTTTTAAGCTTCATGTGTGTATGTGGGCTCTGCCCATTAAGATTGTGATTATAATACCTCACCTGCTTAGATGTTAACTATGAAGTAATGTTTTATACTGAACATTTTCGTTTTTATCAACTCTTATACAAAACTTTTTTTTGTTTTATCAACTGTCATGGCTCATCTACTTGAATGTAGGCACCTAGTTATTTATTTTCATTGTTTTATCTTTTCTTGTTAGACAGGTGGTCCACTTACGCTGTTGTGGTAGCAGTTTATATTTAAATGGTTTTCATGGTATGCATCTTACATTTCACTGCAATGTTGTGCTATGCTTAAGAATTTTGAATGTTGGAAACATATCAATTCTAAATGCAACAGATGGGAACCCACAATTTTTATATGCTTTTTAGGTAGAGAGCTAAACTAAGCAGGCACACACAAGGTATTAAATGTTCATTCAGTCATTTTATCATGTAATTATTGAAACCAACTCATCTGTTTTTTTTTTACTCTTCTAAGTCTCATAGAACTATATTTAATGGTTTTGACTAGTATATTTTCCAGAACTAAGCACATACCTACTGTTAGAACTGAGTGAGTAGTAGATAAGTAGCTTTTTATATATACGTAAGCCACATTAGAAATTATAGTTGGTTTTATTTATTGTTTAGTACACATTGGCAGATAATGTACTGTCTAATTTGCTGTCAGAGTTTCTATAGCTGATTGGACAGCTTGTATGATGTCATAATTGGAATCAGTCTCAGATCTGTGGCTTGGATTTTAAATACTGAGTGTTAACTTGTGTGCTTTAAAAGTCTGATGAAGCATTGAGGACAATGCAAAAGCACTTACTATGTTATAATGAAAGCTTTTTGGTTTATTTTACCTAGCCGTGTTAGTTGTTACCCAGAATTTCCTAGATGTTTAGTTAATGGGTCACAGTAAAGACATTTTTGTGATATATTCTTTCATAGAAAAGGGGTGTTTCCAAGCTATGGCAGGTTTGCTAGAGTCCCCAGAGGAAGAAATGTTGTCTTATGTGTTGGAACACTGGAGTTTATAGAGTTTGAATGGAGACTGTCATTACTTCTCATTTGGAGGTAGGTCCTCATGCATGAAGAAGGATTCTGTGAAACAAAGGCTGTTTCTAATTACCTTGAAATGACACACTAGATTAACTGTATAATCATAGACATGGAGTCTGATGATCTAGGTGAGAAATATGTTCATTTGGAGCCTATAAAAAATCATTTTAACTGGGCCAGGAGTTGGCTGTATTTTTTATTTTTATTTTTTGGGAAGATTTTTTTTTCATTTTTTTATGCAAATATAGAAAAAAACTCTACTCCCATATTTTTTCCTGATGTCGAGGAGGCTATATTTATTTTCAATTTTTTCAGAAGAGAAGTACAGGAGCAAACCAAGGCTGGCAACAAAAATCAGCATAAATCCAGCAGTGACTAAGGCTTATTCATGCAGCAGAAATAAATGCTAGTTCAAACAATGACTGAATCCCTGCCAAAAACAAATAAAATCCAAGCTGTTTTATTGGTAAGTGCTTTCACCCTGTAAGGGCTTTTTCAAACCATAAGAAACAAACACTGAATAAAATCAAGTCACATTTTATAAGGAAGTAGGGCTGACATCACTTCCTATTCCTGATTAAAACTTTTCAGTATCCAAAAACAGTACATATATATATAAATATGTATATAAAACTATATATATAAACAATATATATATAACAAAAATATACATATGTGTATAAAGGCTAGTATAAAACATTTTGTTAACATTCTAAAATATGTATGTTTATCTCACAGTAAGTCTCCTATTCTTAAGAACAGGTTTCAATGGAATTTTGTCATTCAAACCTGGTCTGATAATCCATTTTAATTCCAGTGTTTCAGTCTAATTGCATATATCCCCTCCCCTAACACTAGGTTCATTGATCTGTATAACTAAGAATACAAATGAATGTGTATTATCACTGTCTATAATGTGTTTAGAAAGTGCACTGCATGGAGACAGTGTGCGGATGTGTTAAAGGTGTTCCCTTACCCTATCTCGTAGGCGTCTGTCTTGCCTATGTAGAATGCTTGACAGACAGTGCACTTGGCTAAATAAATGACATGTGATGTATTTCAATTAGCACTGAGCTGAAACCTGAAACAATAGGAGGTAACTGGGTGAATAAACTGGGAACTGTTGTCTACAAAATTACAAAAATTACAACAATTACACGGAACAGTACCCACAATATTGTCATTAGGCTGTGTAGATAGGCGAGGGTAACAAAGTAATCTATCTAAGTTAGACTTGTTCCTATATCTAAAATAAGGCTCCTCACCAACAATGTCTTTGAGTTGTGAATCAAGTAAAGATTCCAAGATTCCAATTCTTGTTCAGTTTTTCATCAATATTATGGTTTTCTGGTAAATTAGTGGCAAGTCATTAAAAACTGAAGTTAAAAAATAATGACAGACATTTGAGTTTCAGAATTCATACCCTTCAGAAAATGCATGCTAATGCAAAACCTTTTATTCTATCAATTTTCTAAGTTTGTAAAAGCAATATTTAAAAATTGCCCCTATTTTTGGGCCTTTGCCCCACTTTTATTCATGGCTTTGTCCAGATTTCCTGGTCTAAGGAGGTCTGTTCATTGCTATTATGTGCTCTTGACTTACTCCTCCCAGTTCAGCTCTGACCAGTTAGCCTGGCTCCTCAAGAATCTTAATTGTTCTAAGGAAGGCCAGTCGCCAACTGGAATGCAGATGAAGTTAAGTTCTTTACAGGACAAACTTGCCCTCAATTACCACTTTGCCAATTAACATTCTGAAGTTAGAAATGCCAAATCCCTTTATTTTTCTAAACAGATTTTATAGTCTGTAAATTGTCTAGCTGCTCTTTTCAAACTGGGGAACTGTTTATTACATCTTGGCGGTTTAAAAACTAGGCACTCATTTTCTCCTGAAGAATGTGCACTCGCTGTTCATTACTTTTTACTAAAATTCTGTTTATTCTTTCTTCTATGACTCTTTCTTAACTCCTTGTCTATTTAATTTTGATCAAAAGGGTGCTTCTTACTCTAATGTTTATGAAGAGTTGGCCAGTACTGGCACTGATAACCCGAATGACATGATCTCCAGTATGCATAGTACTACATGTTTTTTTGGACCCATGTCCCTCTCAGTTTGTGGTGACATGCCTTGAGGTCATTGGTTCATTACTTGTCAACACCATCACCTCCTCTCTTAGGCTTGGTATATTCTCTGTATGTTTGAAAGAAGCAGAAAGACTGTCCCAGTATACAAATGTCAAATGTTTAGTCTGTTTATGTTCTGTAGTACTAACAGTAGTTGTAGTAGTATTAGTTGTGTAGGATAGTTTACTCACCCACTGGTACAGATGACACTGAGAGTACTCTGTCCTCTTGAAAGGCATATGACTTGGGCTGATTATGTCAGATGCAGAGAGTGACCAGGCAATGCATTGGTAAGCAAAGTCTTTTTTTTTTTTTTAATGTGTGTAAACAAAACATTTTATTGCATCTTTCCTATACTTAACTTTTCTACTCATACATATATAACTTGCTGGCAGTGCCTGGACCTCTGTAAGGGTGCTTGACATGGGCTGCTTATGTCCAATGCAAAGACTGGCCAGACAGGGCATAGTTAAGCCCAGTAACATTTGTTTGAATGCATATTGTTAGTGCCTGTATTTGGTGGATATATCTGCTTATGTGTTGTGATATTTCTGTCTGTGTATCATCACTGTTTAGGTATTGTAGTATTTGTTCATGATAGGTTAATCACACTCTTTTGCTACTGCTAATGAGATTGTCCCAGCCTTGGGGTGCCTATGTCTGATGTTTAAAGTAACTATTCAGTGCATGGGTAAGAATAGTGTAGTTTGTTTGTAAGTATCAGTGTTACTGTCTGTATCTGCTGAGCTCTTACATTATTCATGTGGAAAGTGTATGTGCAGTTTGCTTCCTATTAGTAAGTGCCATAGCATACTGTGCCCACCTCGATCTGCCATGGTCATCCCCTACTGATGACTCCTAATTTGACCACTCATCTGTGGCAGCTGCTGCTGCCTGCTGCCATGCTGGAAGCTGCAGTCCCTGTACTGGCCCACCTTGCTATAACCATTTTCTAAGTATAATATTATGTAATATGGTTCACACAGTCAGCATTTTTCAGAGGTGGCAGGGTCATATTGCAGGGCACCTCCAGATGTATTCATACTTTGGATCCATGAATTAAACAGGACAAATTCATGATCTATGATGTTTCTAGCTTGTTTGTGGTGTTGTTGTAATGTTGCTTATTAGGGTTTTATGGATTTATCATAGGAGTCATGAGCCGAGGTTCTAGAATATATCCAACATCCCCACCTAGATGTTCCTGTGCAAAGTCACCCCTTCCAAACCTTTGGAAGAGGGCTAAGGTGCTTCATATTTAGAAGTTGTGGAATCTACCTGTGTAGCTTGCACACACATTGTAGATGATACCTTGTGCATTGCAGACCACCCAGTGGTTGATGGAGTGAAACCCTCTATGGTTCACATATCATCTTCCCAATTTACCAGCTGGGATCATTATTTCAGTGTGGGTGCATCCATTGGCCCCAGCACCTCAGGGATTGGACTACAGCATAGAAGCCTTGCATGGTGCTAGCTCTTTCCTCTTGTTTATGTGGAAGCCACATATGCACCCCAACATGTTGCAGCATTGTTTTGAGGAAATGGTGGAGTATTCTTGAGGCAGAACCCTGTGAAACCTCACTGTATCACATGTAGGTCAGTCAATGATTTCTATAGCTAAAATACGTAAAGATACACATACATTAGTATCCAGAGGAACTGATTCCCCTGATTGCCATGGGGCAGCAGATGGGGCTTGCAGATAACTACTATTTGCTGTATGGTACCTCTGTCATTCTGTAGCAGTCCATTATTTCATTTTTTTGGAGTCCATTGTAGGCTAAGTGCAGTCTGAAAACCATAAGCCTTTGAGGGTGGCATCTAGCAATATCAGCAATAGCACTTTCTATCAGAGGATCTTTCAAATACAAAGTGCAATAGCTGTGGCAATCCCTAACATATTTAAATTTTTTCCTGTGGTTGTATGTAAGCATATGGCTGAATTCACTGCTAAATCTGGTACAGTGTTTGATTACGTTTTGTACTTTTCTGTATCACTCCACCATGTTTTTTTGTTTATTATTACTTCATTAGCATAAAACACGGCTGATGCTAAGGTCATTAACTTATGATTCTGCTATCAATTGTTTTCCAGTCTGCCATGATGTGTACGGCTGTTTTTATAATTACACTTAATGTCCTAATTGTTGTTTGTCTTGCGAACAAGCTTGTCATGATGAGTGAGCTATTAATGATTTTTTTCCAAATGCTATTGTCATGTTCCGAAATCCTCTGTCAAAGCTGCCTCTCAGTTTTACCTTCATAACAAGCTTGATAAGAGAGGCAGCTTGCTAAATGGACTCCACGTATGGAATTAAATTAGACTTACCTCAAAAAGGCATGACCCCCCTATGGTAATTCTATACTGTAATATTAGTTGTATCATTAATTATTTTATATTGTTTATATGATACACATTTTTCACTTGCTTAGTTATTAGTAGTGCCTGTTTCATTATTTACTTTGGGATGTCAGAAGTATATAAGTATATTGCTGCCTGAACTTTCATTAATGTAATACATTTTCAATATAATAACTCTTATATCTATATCTATGTCTATATCCATGTATATATCAATATCTATGCTTCTTTTTCTTCTCTCTCTCATATATATAATATATATATATATATATATATATATATATATATATATATATATATATATACACACACACACACACACACATATCTCTCTCTCTCTCTCTCTCTCTCTCTCTATATATATATATATACACACACACACACATATAGATAGATAGACAACTGGGTTAATTAACAAATGCACATAATGGCAGCTAAAAAATCAATTGATTACAGTTTTCAGTATTCAGAATCTTAAGACATATAGGATGGCTCTAATTGAACTGGCACTGTTTGGATGTTCTATGGGAAAAATAATAAAATCCTGATTATCTTTCCTTTTATAATATAGTGTAGAGGTTATATGACATCCACTATATTGTATGAATATTATAAGTAACAAATAGCAATCATTGGAGAAAAACAAACAGATCACCTTGATATTTAAAATGTGTGATTCTGAAAGTATCATACATTTGTGTATATAACAGCATTACAACATGTTGATGAACCCAGGCGTATGTGCCCATGTAATCACTATGATGTAATACTGCTGTATATCAGATAAAATTTCATATGCTAGGTATACACATGCCCACTTGTGCCATACAGCAGCTGTCACTGTGTTAGTTGAATGAGAACTGTGTAGAATGTAGACATACTCCACTATCTGAACACATGCCTTAGTAATCCAGAAATATACATAGCATCATTCCATGTCCCCAGTGCTCAGGAGGCATTTTACTATAGCTGTTATTGAACGAATATATAACCAAATGGCAACAACAGACATTAATAGTAGCTCAAACTCCTGATTGGAATACACTGTTGTAGGACTACAGTAAATCTACAACTTAACATGGCACATGTGGATGACAACAACATCGACATGTGCAATATTCATATGGTCATATGATATTACATTACTAGACTAACAGTCAAGAGCCCATACAAGCCTAGCCATTATTATGCCATTTAATCCAAATCTCTAGGTGATGGAAGATAGTAGGGGTATGTGTGTATGTGTGTAGGGGTATGTGCCTATGTGTTTGAATTTTTTACAGACTGCCTCTGTCCATATGGGACATGGGTGCCACCCCATGAGTGAATTAGCAATCACACATCCAGTCATCAAGAGATAGCTTGTAGAGGGTCACTGAAGGTCTCTGCTTAATGATGTGTGCATGCATCCCTGATGTGATGACCTCCTCAGTTTTCTGCAGAAAGGATGTTATGTGGACAGAGGGAAAGATGGGATATGGATTCAGGAGACTATGCTGAAAGTTCTCCTGAGTGGGAGTCAAATGAGAAGAGATTTAAAGCATCGTACAATGACCACAATATATCATCATCCCACATTCCAGTTGACTGAGGTCAGATTCAAACACCATAGCTGACTAGTTTTACAAGCTGGATTCCATACAATGTAAGACTAGCACCACCACAGATGTATGACTATAATATTATCAGAGTGAACTTTACAGAAGATGACATCATTAGTTTGCTGAGAGGAAGATGTTGAGAGAAGGATCTGACATCGCTGCAGACTCATATCCTGGTGTAAAATAGTTGAATGAAGAGACACATACAAGTGAACAGCTGTAAAATTAGAACCACTACCTATCTAATTACACAAGCTAGAGAACACAGTACTTAGCACTCATACCACTGCAGAAGTATGACTTGAAACTTGTCAGTGCCCATTATAGAGGATATCATTAGTGTATGCTGAGAAGAGGATGTTGGGAGAGCTGTATGAAATTGCTGTAGAGCCATGCAGCAGTGTAAAATTATCTTTTGAGTGCTACTTGAGAGATGGCAGCAGGACCTGGAATTATGCTCATCTGAATACACACATTCCCACTCAGACATGGACACAAAAAACTTGACTGTTATAGGTTCATAGGTTCATACTAGGCTATCTGCCCTAGGGCATTTATAAGCCTAGCCAGAATGTGTTTGGCTTTCGCCACCCATTTTAAATTTATTTTGCTATGCCCTTTTTCGAGGTTAGTATACTGTGCCTCTGTCTAACAGTGACACAGAAGTGATACCCGGGGTAAACCTACAATCTCCCATCCACTCATCAAGATTCCTCTTGAAGAGAGTCAATGAGGGACTCTGCCTAACCTGGACTGGGATTTTATTCCAGAGTGAAGGGAGCCTCTGGGTTATGAATCTGTCCCACCAGCATGTCCTATTTATTTCAGTGCTGAGGTTCAAGTCTCTCGAGCGTAGCTCGATGGGATTTAGATTTTCTGAGGTGCAGCATGTCCATTAATTCTGGGTTGGACATGGCTTTATACGTCAGGCACACATCGCCTCTGAACAGGCGGTATGCCACTGAGTAGAGCTGGAGTTTCTTTAACCGGGCAGCATATGGCATCTGTTTGAGCCCTTTGATCCTCTTGGTGAGGTACTTTTGGGGTCTTTCCAGTTGCTGCAGGTGTCCGGTAAGGTACATCCCAAAAGGGGCATTGTACTCAATTATGGGCCTGATGAGGGATGAGTAAAGAGGCACGATGATGTCTCCTGATCTAGATGTGAATCCCTTCATGATTAGGTGGGCTATATAAAATGTTTTTCTAACCACTTTGGCCATGTGGTTGTCAAATGAGAGATTGCTATCAACTTGGGTCCCCAGGTCCCTAATTACTTCTTCTGTACTTAATGGATTACCACCTATGTGGTAATTTGTGGGCACTTTGTTTTTGCCAAAGGGGATGACCATACACTTTTTGGCATTTAGCATGAGGCCATGGCTCTGCCACCAGTTGTCTGTTTCTATGAGGCCCTTTTGGAGGATGCTTGTGTCGGCTGGAGAGTCGATTATGGTGCCCAGTTTGCAGTCATCTGCGAACTTGGTCAGCCACAGTCCTTCAGTGTTGGCCTGTACCTCCGAGAAATATATACCGAACAAGAGAGGTCCCTGGACTGAGCCTTGTAGGACACCACTTGTAACTGGTTTGGAGTCTGACATGGCTCCAGCAATTCTAACCATGTGGGTTCTGTCCTTGAGCCAGTTTGCAATCCATCTAGTCACATAGGGGTTTATATTTAAGCTGGTGAGCTTATCTATAATGCCCGAGTGGGGTATTGTATCGAAGGCTTTTGCGAGGTCCAGGTAGGCTGTGTGGACCACCTTCCCCTCGTCAATGGCCTTGGTGACTGTTTCAAAGAAATCAACCAGGTTTAAGAGGCAGGATCTGCCCTTAACAAAGCCGAAATGGGTAGGATCCAGTGTTTGTAGGTCCCCGATATCTTTATTTATGAGGTCCATGATAATCCTTTCCATAGCTTTGCAGACCAAGCTAGTCAGGCTTATGGGGCGATAGTTTCCAGGATCCGTTGAGGCACCACCTTTATGGAGAGGGACCACTGTTGCTGTACGCCACTCTTTGGGCACATATCCTGTAGTAAGGCTGAGATTGAACAGTAGTTTTATGTTTGGGTTTAGCTCTTCTTGGAGTTCATGTAGGATGCAGCCCGGGACACTGTCTGGTCCCATTGATGCTGTGTTTTTTGCTTTGGAGAGGGTGGCTCTTACCTGAGCATCTGAGATGTCAGGGGGGCAGCACTCTGCTGGGATAGATATTTCCCCTTTTGGTGGGATTGGTGGAGAAGTTTGCGCTGAACCTGTCAGCTAGGATGTTGGCAATGTCTGTGGGTTCGGTGTATTTTTTGTCATTTTGGACTAATTCTGAGCATATCTGGGAATTACCACCCAGGTTCCTAACATAACTAAAGAAAGCCTTGTGATTATCCTTAGTGTCCTGTGCAATTTTTCTCTCGAAGCTGGCCTTAGACAATTTTATGTGTGCCCGTAGTTTTTTGCTAATACTGATCAGTGATGCCTTCCCTTTTTGGGATTTTGCTCTATCATTTAGTAGCTTCCTCCTTCTATTGTATAGTTTGTTTATGGCTGGGGTCCACCAGACAGGACGTCTGCCTTTGGAGGATTGGGTCTTGGTTTTATTTTGGATCGCATGATCCATGCATTCCTGAAGGTGTTCATAGAATGCGTTTATAAAGGATTCTGCGGTCCGGGCCATATTTTCCACAGGCCCGGGGGCTTTGAAGGATTCCACCTCAGTTTTGAGGAGTGTGAAATTTGCTTTAGAGAAGTTTTTCACTGTGGTTTTCTGGGCAGGTGGTGGGGTCGGGATGTGAATATCCAATGAGATTAGTTTATGGTCTGATCTTACCAGTGAGGGATACACTTCTGGTCTGGAGCATAGAGTCCCCATGTTGGTGATGATCAGGTCCAGTATGTTTTCCCCTCTTGTGGGAGTGGTAACAAGTTGTTTGTTAGCATTTGAGTTTATAAATTCTAGGAAACTTTGGGCTAGGGTGTTGGAGCTAGAGTAATGCTCCCAATCTATGTTTGGGTAGTTGATGTCGCCCAATATAATGGTGTTTGAAGAGACCTTCATATTTTTCAATGTTCTCAGGAAGGCGGAGTGGGGTTCCTGGGTTTGGGAGGGTGGTCTGTAGCAGGCTATAATCTGGAAGGCAGTTTTACCCACTGTTAGTTGCACATGGATAGTCTCTGATGCTTCGTGCTTTGCCACCAACCTGGAGGTGTGGGTATCTTTGATGAATATCGATACTCCCCCTCCTTTTGTGGTTCAGTCTAAGTTTTGGGGCCGAAAAGCATGGTATGAGGTATAACCTGGTAGTGCTGGGGTGCTCTCAGGAGCCCTGAACCAGGTTTCTGTTACTGCACAGATATCTATGTTCTCCATGCTAAGGAGAGTTTCGAGTGCATGCATCTTGAGGTTTAGACTTCTGGCATTGAGTAGCATTACTCTTAGTTTCTTATCCCTTGTGATACCTATGGAGGTGGGTTTGTCTTTTGAGCCTTGCCTAAAAAAGACACTATGGGGGTAGCAAGAGCCTTTGCCAATATCCAAAAGCCCAGGGGTGACAGGTGCAAGCCGTCCCTAGCGAAGCATCGTGGCTTGTCGAGCCTATCATCCCAAGCTGACAGGCATTGGATCCCCTTTGAATGACACCAGTACTTAAGCCAATTTTTGAAATTGATCATCTTGTCTTCATATTGTGGCATCATTCTTGGTGAGGGTAAGATGCTACTCAAGTTCAGGGTCATACCGGCCTGGGCTACATGCTCAGAGAGCTCCTTTATGTCTCTTTTCATGTAGTCCAGGGAGGTACGTCTCAGGTCATTCACACCAGCATGGACAATGACTGAGTCATATTTGTACTTGCCTTGGAGTGACCTAAGTGCTTGTGTTATGTGGTGGATCCTAGCGCCTGACAGGCTTCTCACTGTGACCCTCTCCTTGTTCAGCCTGGTGAGTGGGACGTCAGTGTGCCTGACGATAGAGTCACCTATTACAAGTGTATCAGGTGTGGTGTTTAGTCTTAAGGGCTGTGACTGTTCGGCATACTGGCTTTGTGAGATATGTGTTGCACGTGTTTTGTTTTGGGGTAGCGGCTGCTTGGGTGTCTGCTTTGGAGGTCTCTGCTGCTTCAGCAGATCTTTATTTAGAGCCTCCGAGTATGTTTTTGTGTGATTATGTGTTTGGTTTGCTGTCGTGGTAGGTCTATGTGAGACTGGAATTGTAGTGAGTGTGGTTTCCTTCTCCTCCTGACTGGTTATGCCAGTACTGAGTTGAGAGAGCTTAGCCTCCAGTTTGGCTATATGGTTGCATCTCTCACATGTGTTGGAATTTGTTGGGAGGAGGAGAGGGTTGTCTGTGTACATGAGGCAGTTGTAACACTGCCTCAATATTCCCAGATTCACCAGCTGGACCGGAGAGGAGATTGACAACTGACCTTTGGGCATGCTAGAATAATATTGGGAATTCCTTAATAACTGAAAACCAGGGCCAGTGGGGAGTGAGGGTGTAGTGCTTTTAATTTTTAGTGCTGACTTATATAATTGCTTTAGTGAGCAAGTGCCAGGTAACTTAAGTGCAATGTGTTACAGGTAACTTAAATGCAAAAACGACAAACAGTAACTTTCTTTCAAGTGAAACAAGGAAATAAGTACAGTAAGCAATGCAGATATCACTAGTGATCCACAGAAGCGCTGAGAAGCCGCGTATTAGGTGGAATTAGTGTTCCATGGAAATAACAAGCAAACAAACAACAAGCATATAAACAAAGCTAGATTCAGCAGGCCTGATCTAGTCTATGCTACAGCAAACAGGGTGTACCAATTTCAGTAAGATATAGTTCAAATATTCAGGCACTATAAACCTTCAACCAGAAATTCCCAGCTCAGAAGGGCAGAGTCCAGCCTCTTCTCCCACAAGAGTGCAGACCACAAACCTTCTTAATGTAAAATAACTGGCCTGGAAGCCGAAGTGCTTAAACCAGAACTAATACACTTTAAGAATAACAGACACTGGGCTCTCAATCAGCAGTTCCCAACTTAGAAGGATGAAAGCTACCTGCCCTGCCACCACAGTGCATGCCACAAACCTTTCTAATGTAAAACAACTGGTCTGAAGCCCAAGTGCTTAATCCAAAAGACTTAGAATGATAGCTACACTTTAATCAAGTTACTACCAAGCAGAAATAAATACAATTGAATACTTTAGAGAATGCCTGGATTAGTGCTCAAGTTACACAAACAAAGCTAGATCCAGCAGGCCCGAATCCAGTCTATGCCACAGCAAACAAGGTGCACCAACTTCAGTAAGAAGCAGTTCAGATATGCATGCACTATAAGCCTTCAACTAGAAATTCCCAGCTCAGAAGGGCAAAGTCCAGCCTCTCCTCCCACAACAGTGCAGACCACGAACCCTCTTAATGTAAAATAACTGGCCTGAAAGCCCAAGTGCTTAAACCAGAATTAATACACTTTTAGAATAACAGACACTGAGCCCTCAATCAGCAGTTCCCAACCTAGAAGGATGTAAGCTACCTGTTCTGCCACTACAGTGCAGACCACAAACCCTCTCACTGCAAAACAACTGGTCCGAAGCCCAAGTGTTTAAACCAAAAGGCTTAGAATGAGTTACACCAAGTAGTAATAAATACAACTGAGTACTTTTAAGATGATGCAAAAGTAAAAAAAGTAGGTAGAAACACAAGTACAGTAAAAGCAGATGAAATTTTGTTTTTTTTTCTGAACAAGTGCTGAGATCAAAGAAACAGATTTGAGTGCTGAAACTAGAAAACTGGCTAGTTATAAGAAAAAAAAAACTAAGCTAGAAGGCTTCCCTCCAACACAGAAGGTCTTGGGGCTCAGAAGCCTACAAATAGTCTGTACCACTTAACAGGAAAGGCAGGAAACAAGCTTACATTTTTTTTTCTGTTTCCCAGATGCTCTCTTTGTACACAGTAGGAGTGCCTAAAATCAGAATATGATCTCACTACACTCAGTTGAGTGAGCAAATGAGATGGGCCCAGAAGGAGTATCCAAACACAAATTTACAAGAGGGGCGGGCAGTTGCAAGGCCACTAAGATTGAAGCAGAGTCAAAACTTCCAGTTCAGTTAATATTCCTTCCACACAGTTAAAATCAATTTAAATACTGTATTTTTTTGAAAACAAAAGAGCAGATAAAGGTACTTAAATTCTCTTATACATCCAGTTGAATACAGTAGGTTCTTAGCCGGCCAAAGCTGAGGTTTTTAAGCAGAAATTATTTCACACTGTACCACTTAAATAGGCAAGGACAGGAAATCAAAGAATGTGACTACCCCCACACCTGTAATTACTAGCAAATAACAAAATTCAGCAAACACTGACTAACTTCCAGTTCAGTTAATATTCCTTCCACACAGTTAAAATCAATTTAAATACTGTATTTTTTTGAAAAAAAAGAGCAGATAAAGGTACTTAAATTCTCTTATAGGTCCAGTTGAATACAGCAGGTTCTTAGCCGGCCAAAGCTGAGGTTTTTAAGCCACAGCAGGTTCTTAGCCGGCCAAAGCTGAGGTTTTTAATCACCTACCTATCTTGTTTCACAGGCTAGAGAACACATTACTTAATGCTCATGCCAACACAGAAGTCTGACTTTTATAGTGTCAGAGTGCAAGTAACATATATTGTTATGAGACTTGGGTGCAAAGCCAGGATTTGTGATATGATTGTGTGAGCTCAGTTTGCAAAAGTACTTATAAACACATCCTAGAAATCTAGGTGAGCTAAGCTGTCATGAATGCATATTGCAGAAGTGAGACAGACATGCACCTGTTTTTTCAAGACATTGTGTAGATGAAACACACACACACGCGCACACACGCGCACACACACACACACACACACACACACACACACACACACACACACACACTTGTGAAACACCAGTAATTCAATTTTTAAGCAAGGTTCAAAGGATAAAACCACCACCGTAACAGATACAAGCATGCAAAATCTGAAGGTAATACTATGCTAGAAGTCTAAACCTCAAAATGCACTCTCTCAAGGCACTCCTAAAAATGGAGAACATCGATATATGTGCAGTAACTGAGACCTGGTTCAAGGCTCCAGAGAGCACTCCTGCAATACCAGGCTACAGTTCTTACCACACTTTTCGTCCACAAAACCAAGACCAAAACACTAAAGGTGGAGGAGTGTCCATATTCACCAAGGATATTCACACCTCCAGGCTAGTTGCCCAACACAATGCATCTGAAATTCTCCAGGTGCAACTAACACTGGGTAAGGCTGTAATTCAAATTTTAGCTTGCTACAGATCCTCCACCATGCCCCAAGATTCTCACTACACCTTTCTAAACATACTGGAAAATATTAAGATACAACCAAACACCCTAATACTGGGTGATTTCAACTACCCTGCCATTAACTGGGAAAACTACTCGGGTACCAACTCATTTTCCCAATGGTTCTTGGAATTCATAAATTCCGGTGCCCTGGATCAACAAATCCATTGTCCCACCAGGGGCTCCAATATCCTAGACCTGGTCATTACCAACATGGGAGATAGATGCTCCACACCAGTGGCCCCCCCCTCATTGGTCAAGTCTGACCATAAGCAAATCACCCTTGACATCCACATCCCACCTCCACCCCCCCAGTAAGGAAACCTCCTTAAAAAACGTCTCCAAAGCCAACTTCATGCTACTGAAATCAGAAGTGACAAATTTCATGACACCCACGCAGACGGGATCTGGAAGTTCGACTGCAGAATTCTACACTAAGGCACTGTACAAGCACATCCACTCATGCATGAATCGTGCCATCCCAACTAGAACCAAGATGCTCTTCTCCAAAAAAAGGAAGCCAATCTGGTGGTCCTCTGCTATAAACAAACTATAGAACAGAAGGAAGAAACTGTTGCAGAAAAGAGGAAAATCCCAGGATGCAAAAAACTCCCTCACCAGCCTCAGTAAGAAGCTGAGATCCCTCATAAAATCCTCAAAAGCTAGTTACGAAAATAAAATTGCCAAAGATTCCAAAGACAACCACAAGGCATTCTATAGTTATGTCAAGAATCTAAATGGCAATGCTCAGAGCTAAAACAGAATGGCATTAAATATACTGATCCCAAGGATATTGCCAATATCCTGGCAGATCGATTTGGTGCTGACTTCACCCCCCCTCTCACTCCCTAAAGGGCCCATCACAATACCAAAAGATTGCCAAATTCCAGTAATCACGGCCACACAAGTAGAAACCGCACTCTCCAAAGCTAAGAATACAGCATCCATGGGACCAGATGACATCCCAGGCTGTGTACTACAGGAACTACAAAATGAACTGGCACCTCACCTAAGTGTCATGTTTAATCATAGCCTCACCTCAGGCTTCATGCCCACTGAGTGGCGCACAGCTACAGTTATCCCGCTCCACAAGGGAAGATATGCCTTGGATCCCAGGAACTACCGTCCCATCAGTCTGACAAGCCTGATCTGCAAGGGCATGGAACGCATTATCATGGAACTTATAAACAAAGACATTGGCAACCTTCAAACACTGGACCCCACCCAGTTTGGGTTTGTGAAGGGCCAATCTTGTCTCCTGAATCTGACTGACTTCTTTGAATCAGTCTCCAGAGCTGTGGATGAGGGTAAGGCAGTCCACACAGCCTATCTGGACCTCACCAAGGCCTTTAACACCATCCCCCACTCTGGAATCATAGATAAACTTACTAAGCTGGGCATAAATCCCTACATCACTCGATGGGTTGCCAACTGGCTTACTAACAGAACCCAGACTGTAAAAGTAGCCGACTCCAAATCCAGCTCCTGACAAGTGGCAAGTGGAGTACCTCAGGGTTCAGTCCTGGGACAATCTTGTTTGGCATTTACTTCTCTGAAGTACAGGCCAACACTAAGTGACTCTGGCTAACAAAGTTCGCAGATGACTGCAAACTGGGAGCCATTATTGAATCCCCAAATGATGTGGATATTCTACAAAAGGGCCTTACAGAAACAGATGCTTGGTGCCAGAGCCATGGGCTCAACTTAATGCCAAGAAATGTATTGTTATCCCCTTTGGAAAAAACATCTACAAATGAATTACCACATAGGTGGCAGGACACTAAACACTGAAAGTGTTATGAGAGACTTAGGGACACAGGTGGACAGTGGTCTCACTTTCGATAACCACATCGCAACAACAGTCAGGAAATCCTTCTATGTGGCACACCTAATCACTAAGGGCTTTTCATCCAGAAAAAAAGGAGGTCATTGTGCCACTGTACTCATCCCTCATTAAACCCATTATAGAGTATAATGCACCATTTGGTATGTACCTCACAAGACATCTGCAACAGCTGGAAAGGCCACAGAAATACCTCACTAAAAGAATAACAGGCCTAAAGCAGATGCCATATGCTGACCGACTAAAAAAAACTCCAGCTATACTCTGTGGCATATTGTCTACTCAGAGGTGATCTCTGCTTAACATACAAAGCCATGTCAAACTCTGAGCTGTTGGACATGCTCCACTTAAACAAATCCCAATCCATCAGAGCCACACGCTCCAGGGATCTAAACCTTGTCATCACAATGAACAAAACATGCTGGAGGGATAGGTTCCTGACCCAGAGACTCCCCATACTCTGGAATAGACTACCCATACATGTCAAGCAGAGTGCCTCATTGGCCCTCTTCAAAAGGAACCTTGATGATTGGATGGGAGATCGGAAATTCACCCTGGGGATCATGTCAGTCACCCTGCTAGACAGGGGTCTAGAGAAGTAAATACTGTGGGAAGAAATAGCCAGGGAATTGTTATGGCTAGGCTTGCATAGGCCCTAGGGCCAATAGCCTAGTACCAACCTATGAACCTATAAACCTATGGAGTTGTGTCTGTCCACATTAATACAACTTACTGACAATATCAATGGGATATGACCATGCATGAGCGGTATCTACTGTCCCTATAATCCCATGCCAAATGCAACAATGCAGTTCGGCTATATAAATGTAGAGTCTGCTTGACAATGGCCCATGTTCTCATATATCATTTGTGTGTGCATTGCTGCACAGCACACATTAATATCAGAAAGTATGTGCCCAGTCATGCGCACATATCACTGCCCTTCTGCTGTGTATATGAATGCATTTCCATGTATTGGAAGATTACATACCAGTAGCCAGAAATAGGCATGCTATATATCTCTTCACAAAGAGCATCAGTGAAAAGCCGATTTGTGTGGATGGTGGCAAAATATTAGTGCATGTGGGTTTCAAATTTCAGGAATTCAATTGGACTTGTGAAATAGCAGTGTCCACTGGTGCTCACTGTCAAACTATGTACAAATAGGGCATACAATAACTGACTTGATTGGGGTTAACTACAAAATATATCTGTTTATTGTTAATATTTCATGTGTCAGGCTTGCAATATATGTTATGGGTGAAAGTGCTGGCAGCTAGTATGATGTGCATGCTATAGTCTGTTTTTGAAATGTTTGGGCCAAAGTTTTGTTACATAATTACTGTTGAGCTTGTTAAGCACTAAGCAAATGTGGTTCTCTGCTTAAAATAAACATTGAAAAATGTAGTGTAGTATGCTTTCCTTCACATAGACAAGCTCAGCAACAACGCATGGCCCTCAGCACTCTAGATAGCACTGAATATGGGAATGCATTTGCTGCCCAGCTTTCTCTTTTCATGTTGTCCAGGGAGGTACGTCTCACATCATTTACACCACCATGGACAATGACAGAGTCATATATGTACCTGTTGTTGAGTGACCTAAGTACATGCATTATGTGGTGGATCCTAGCACCCAACAGGCAGCTGACTGTAACTTTCTCCTTATTCATCCTAGTGAGTGGGACAGCAGTATGCCTTACTATTGAGTCACCTATGACTAGTGTATTGGTTAAGTTGTTTTGCCTTATGGGCTTTGGTTGAGTGGCACACTTTAATGTGAGCTATGTGTCTCATGGTTTGTGCTGGGATGTGGTGGTTGTTTGCGTTTCTACCTCGGAGGTTTCTGTTGTTTGGGTAGATTAGGTGGATTGTAATGACAGAAATTTGACTGGATTTTTATGGTTAAAATTTTCTGAAATGCGCAATTTTTTCAGTATTGTATCATACATTTTGTTTCATTGCTTACTGGAAAAACATGCAAAACTACAAATTTATAACACACTCTAACAAGTGGTGCTGTATTATACATAGAATTTAATTTAATACAATTAGGAAGGTGAATCAAAGAACCCATATGTGTATGCATGTCCTAAAAATGTGAGCAAGGAAGCCTATGTTCTGTAAATTTTATTTCTTTGGCATTTGTTGACCAGAGTAGCCTGACTGAGCTATTGCCCTTTTTCAGCAGAGGTACAAGGAGAAAAGCTCCACAATTATACATAGTAAAATGAGAATGTTACAGTAAGTAGAATAGGTCAATATGAGGCTACTGAGACTAACGAGTCTGTGTTTACTAAGGTCTATGGGTGGGCTATCCTTGTGTAACAACATTACAATGACTGTTTTCCATGCTGACCAATATTGCATCACCTTGAAATGATGCCAGAAACTAAGCCAATTAAAGTCAGTCATCTTTTCTTCATATTGTGGATTCATCCTTGGAGAAGGTCAAATGCTGCTTAATGCAAAACTCATGGCAGCCTGAGACACAGATTCTGAGAGGTCCGCAATGTTCCACTTCACATTGTCTAGGGAGGTACATCTCAGGTCATTTACACATACATGGACTATAACTGAGTCATACTGGTGAGATGGACATCAGTGTATGTCCTGTGACATGCTGTTTAGGGTTAGACATATAGGCAACCTGAGATGTGGCTGTATGGGCTGATGTGAGTGTTGTTTTGAAAGCGTGAATTCAGGGTTGTTGAGGAGTTAGTTATGTGGACTTCACCAAGGAGGTCTTTGGGGTTTAATTAGGTAGGTTACATTTTTGGTATGTAGTTTCACACCAAGATTTTGACACCAGTTATTTATTTGAGACAAACCTCCCTGCAGGATGGATGGCCAAGTCATTAGAGGATTCAGTAACTGCATCTAGCTTGCAGTCATCTGCAAAGTAGAGGTCATCATCCACTTTTATCATTACTATTATTATTATTATTATTATTACTACTACTATTATTATTATTATTATTACTATTATTACTATTATTATTATTATTAGTCAGTATTACTTGTAATCATCCACTATCCTCAATCATTATTTGCTATTAGAAGGGACTTCAGATGGTGTATTATTAGATGTGAGGATTTTAAATGTTGTTTTTCATGAGGGAGAGCTCTGGGTAAAACAGCATTATTTTGTCAGGGGGGACTGAGCATAACTTGAGATTTACAAAGCCATGTTTCAGTATCTGTTACAGCTTCCTGAGTATTTTTTTTTTTTGAGATGTGCCAAGTTAACTGATACATGTATCAGTGTGGAGTCATCAGCATATTGTATTAAAGAAGCCTGTTTTGTGGATCACTGGAGGGTGCTGGAGTGTTAAAGAGGAGGAGACCTTGTGGTACACTGGTGGTGACTGTGAGATATGGAGAGAGGGTACAGTGTCATTTTACTGACTGGTTATTACAGGTATGTGTAACTTTTTACTGTAGAGAGATTGTGAAACTGTGACAAATCACTTATTTCAGCTCATATAGTGTTGACACATGTTGGGCAAGTAGCTTTTGAACCATCAAAGGGTGCTCTGCAATAGACCTAATGGGGGCATTTGAAGTAGAAGTTTGCTGTGACAAATTGTATTGAAGGGTATAGACAGATATAAAAATAAAGGAAGACTAGTTTGAAATTATCTCTTTCTTTATTAACAGTATCTATAAGGATTAGAAGTGCAGTGTTAGTACTTTGGGGGGAAGGAAGTCCTGTTTTTAGGTATTTCAGAGACGGTGGGTTTAGCATGATGGTTAAGGTGTTCACCTCATAAACACAGAATACACAGTTTTATTCTGACTTCTGGACAATTAGCCTACTATTCTCTGATAAACCTAAGATCAATGTAGGTATAAGGTTAGTGATGTCTGTTGAATTTACTACTTTGTGTAGCTTGATAATGTGTGATTGTTGCCAAAGAAAGGGAGCATGGGATGTCAAGACTGACCCATTTATAAGGATTGAGAGAATGGCTACTATTCTAAGGTACTCATTTAGAAGGTCATCAGCTAAAGCTGAGCATGGTTTGAGTTTGAGTTGTTTTATATAGAATAAGGGAAATGGTTTGATGGTGAAAGTGGACATAGTGACATATGGCTGCTGGGCATGGTTGGGACTAGATGTGGGAATCCTTGGTTAAGAACACTACTACCTATGAAATAAGAGATTCATTCTATTGCAGGTTTGAGTGACTAATTTTTGGGGGAGGGACTAGGGTTGAGTTTTTGACCAGGGTGCAAGATTCCTTTAATAGATGACTGGAATCTTTTTAGGGTTGTGTTAGCTATTGTTCAGAGTGTTGTTGTAGTATAGTTTTTTTGGCTTCATTTATTTGCTTTTTATTACAGAAGTGGAGCATTTTGATGTTTGAGATATTGTGATGTATTGTATTTGTACCATTTTTCTACACTATTTCTTTACCCTGCTTTAGCCTTATACTCTTTTTGGATAGCCAAACTGCATTATGTACCAAGTAAGGAAGTAGGGAAGAAACTATGGGGGTGATGGGGTAATGGAGGATGGTTCGATTATAGTTGCTGGTAATAGGTATACTTATAGAAATTTTAGTATTTTTAATTTTAGCAGTGTAGATATAACCCCACATACTTTGAACTGTTTAGTAAAGGGTTTAAATTTATTCCCAGTTATAATAGTCAGATTACTAATGTGTTAATAGACCTTAATCTCTTAAGGCAGAAAATGTTTTGAACTCCTGTTCCAAATTAATGGTTGGATGGATAAAATATACAGTTTAAGGAAAAAAAGTACTATGAACCCGCCCTTACATGCCCAGTTAAAGAATTTTGAGGCACAGCTCGAGAGGGAAATAAAGGAGGGTCTAAGTAACAGATGGGTGGAATTTAATCTTTCGAGAGATGAAAAAATTATTAAATGATGAACTCAGACAAAATGAATATTTTAGTATTATGAAGCTGGACAAAGGGGGGAGGAGTAGTGATTATGGATAGTACATTATACTCAGGCAAAATGTTAGAATTATTAAATGACACTACAGAATATTTGAGGGTGTCGAGGAGTGAGATAAACTTAGCATAGATAAATATATTTTATTTTGAGGGAGAGGGTGGAAGAGGATTTGAAAAATCAGTACCTTTATAAATATTTGTGGACAGAAAAACCCAGGAAACCATCAATATTTGGGATCCCAAAGGTCCACAAAAATCAGAATGACCCCCCTTGAGGCCTATTGTGGTTGCCAATGGCTCTAAAACATACCCATTGGCAAAGTCTGAGGGTGCCAGATTGAAAAAAGTTTGGGCCCGACAAAGGGGTATACTAAAAGACTCATGGAATTTCCTATGTAGTATTGACAATGGGCTGTACAAAGAAGACCTGGTGTTTATAACTTTGGACATTCAGGATTTATTCACTGTAATACCTCACAAGTTAGAACTTGAATGGTTTGAGGGGGCCATTTGTGAGTGGGCAGACTTTGGCAGTAAAGACCTCCAAGTTTGTATGGACCTCATGGAGTTGGATCTGGACAATAACTTTCTCTTCTTTGAAGGAGAATTTTTTAAGCAGACTAGAGGAGTAGCTATGGGGGCATGGTGTGCCCCCCTTTTGTCAGTTTTGTAGGAGAAGTACCTGGTCCATTCCAGCTATGCGAATATTGCAACTTTTATTGGCGTTACCTGGATGCAGTGTATCTTTTGGACAGGGCCTGAGACAGTGTTGACAGAATGTATAGCTTACATTAACAGCACCACAGACTTTTGAGGTTTACCCATTGTATTAGATGGGATAAAATACAATATTTGGATAATACTATCTACAAAGTAGTGGAAGACGGAAAGTTTAAATCTACCATACACAGTAAGGACACTTTCTCTAATGCCTATTTATATTCACTAGACTACACCCTTTTAGTCAAAAAGAAGTATTCTGAAAGCTGTAGAAAATCTTCATGTGGCAAGTGATCACATGCTTCCTGTTTCACCTGTTTCTCATTAATTTGTTAGACTCATTGTTACATCATGCTGTGACATTACCACTATAGGATCTTCTACACTAAATCCTTCACTTCTCATGTAATCCATAACTTTAGTTTCTCTTTCTTAAATTTCCCCATTACTAATCCTCTTTTCTACTTTCCCATTTTGTTTTCTTATTTTTTTGTATTGTGAAATTTTGTACAGCCATATGCCTTTGCCTGTATTTTTTGCAACTATCTTTATAGGATCATAGGACTTTAACTAGGCTCTTGGTCCTGAGGCCCTTATAAGCCTAGCCAAGAGTTTAACCCATGTTTAGACAAGTCAGTACCCAAAGCCCCTGTCCAGCAGGAACACAGGTGTAATCCCAGGGGTGTATTTTCTGTTTCCCATCCAGTTTTCCAAATTGCGCTTAAAAAGGGATAATGAGGTACTTTGCTTGATGTAGAGAAGGAGTGTGTTCCACAGATGGGGGAGTCTCTGGGACATGAATCTGTCCTGCCAACAAGTCCTACTGAAATCACAGACTAGTTTGAGGTCACTTGTACAGGTTGAGTTGAGCTTGACTTGTGGATATGCAGCAGTCTCATCAAGGCAGGGTCTGAGATTGCTTTATATGCCAGACAGAGGTCGCTCCTGAGGAGTCTGTATTAAACTGAGTAGAGGGACAGGGCTTTTAGCCTATTTGTGTAGAGTAGATGTTTGAGGCCCTGGATTCTCCTGGTGAGGAACCTCTGTGTTATTTCCAGCTGCTGCATGTGCTTTGCAAGGTACATGCAGAAGGGGGCATTGTGCTCAATAATTGGCCTTATAAGGGAAGAATACAGGGATGTTATGATCTCTTTGTCCCTGGATGAGATACACTTACTTATGAGGTGGGCCATGTAGAAAGCTTTCCGTACAACAAAAGCAACATGATGGTCAAAAGTCAGGTTGCTATCAACCTAGGTGCCCAAATCCATTACTACTGATTGTGCAATTAAAGCATTGTTATTAATGTGATAATATGTGGGGACGTCACTCTCCCCAAAGGGGATGATCAGCTTTTTTTGGCATTCAGCATGAAGCCATGTTTCTGGCACCTGTCATTTGTTTGGATGAGAACCTCTTTTAACTTGGAATTATGGACAAAGGAAAAATAATTAGGGAAAATATTGCATATTAGGTACTGTTATTGGGTGCTATTAACTCAAAATAATTTGCAAATTCAGGAGGGTGAAACAAAAGTTTGAGAAAAAATTAGATGTGCTGCCCTGAATTTGGGAGATCTGAGAGGTGGTGCATGTCTGCATGTTTATTGAGTCTTTATGATTTATGAGTGAAAATTAATTACTTTTTGGTTTCAACAAATTAAATACATACATACATACGTAAGTACATACATACATACAGACACACACACACACACACACACACACACACACACACACACACACACACACACACACACACACACACACACAGAATATTTAGCAGTAAGGCTTCAAAAACAGGATGGTGGAGGCTTACTAATGGTATTCAGTATCTTGACAGAAACCCAGCTGTGATTCCCCCCTGCTAGCACTCTTTTTGTGTTGTAAATAGTAGTTATGGTAGATAAAAGCTAAAATGGTGTGCTAATAGCTTGTGTTTGTAATGCACAGGGACCAGTTTGCACACATTTAAAGATCACCACTTGTGAATATTCTTCTTTGTCATTTAATGCAATTACTTACTAAAACTGAGGTGTATGTTGAGACAAATTTGTGTATGAATATGTTTTGTGAGTAAATGACTGATTTTTAGTATATAAGTCTTTGCATAATTTCTAAATACTGATGTAATAAAAGTTGCTTCAGACTTCAGTCTTATGGAGAATGTGAATGATTTGGGCATAACTATGAACTGCCCATATTTTTGCAGCATGTCCATATATCTGACTCATATTTTTGGTTTGTTCATAAAATTTGTGGTTTTCGGGCAAATCAGTGAGGACTGAAGTCATTAATTAATGATATACAATTGAGTTCCTTGACTTCATATCCTTCATAAAATGCTAAAATAACGAAGGGACAAGGGCACAAAACAATAGGTATACAATTTAAATATTGCTCTGACAATTTTAGAAAGTTACGACACTAACATATATTTGCAGTATCTACCTAAAATGGCTATTCTATAAGTATGAAAGGAAGCTTGTAAGCAATACTCATTACTGTAATGTTACAATTAGTGCTACATTAAATTCCATGTCATATGATACAAATTTCCTACAAAGATATTCAGCATTAGTTTTGAAACCACCGCATGTAAAGACATCAGGGATCAGTCTTGGGACCACTGCTGTTTGAGATATACTTCTCCGAGGTACAAGCCAAAACCAGAGGTATATGGCTGACCAGTTTTGCAAATGGCTGCAAGCTGGGCACTGTCATCAACTCCCCTAGTGATGTAGGCATACTACAAGAGGGTCTCACCAAGACAGATGATTGGTGCCAGAAACACGGCCTCAAGCTTAACACCAAAAATGCATCATCCTCCCTTGTGGGGAGAGTGACATCTCCACAAATTTTCACAGTAATAACTTCCTAAGCACTGAAGCAATTGTGAAGGACCTGGGCACCCAAATTGACAGCAATCTAACTTTTGAACACAATGTTGCCTCCATTGTACAGAGAGCTTTCTACGTGGCTGACCTCATTAGTAAGGGTATTTCTTTCAGGAATAAGGAATTCATAACTTCCCTGTATTCCTCCCTTATCAGGCCCATCACGGAGTAGAATGCCCTGTGGGGAATGTAACTCATGAAGTACCTGCAGCAGCTGGAGAGACCACAGAGGTCCCTGACCAGAAGAATACAGGGCTTCAAAAATTTATCCTACAGGGATAAGCTAAAAGCCCTGTCCCTCTTCTCCATCACATACAGACTCCTCAGAGGTGATCTATGTCTAGAATACAGAGCAATCTCGGACTCCACCTTGATGAAATTGCTGCATATCCACAGCCAAATTCCACTCATGTGACCAGCATGCAAAACCTCAGCATGGTCTGCAACATCAATAAGACTTGCTGGCACGACAGATTTGTCTTCCAGAGACTCCCTCATCTGTGGAATAGACTACCTCTCCATGTCAAGCAGAGTACTTTAGTATCCCATTTTAAGATGAACATGGATGACTGGAATGGGAAATAGAAAATTACACCCCTGGGATTCCACATGTGTCCCTGCTAGACAGGACCATCAGGTGCAGACTTGTGGGCACATGGGCTAATTTATTGGCTAGGCTTATAAAGGCCTCAGGGCGAGTAGACTAGTAACTTGATATGATCCTATCATTCCACTGTAACGGATTGTGATTATATTACTTTAGGTGCTAGCCACAGAGCTGAGAATTTTTATTTTTTATTTATTTATTTTACATTTGTTGACCAGGATAGTCCGACTGGATACATGTCCATTTTCAGCGGAGGCCTGGGAAGAAAAGCTCCAACAGATGTAACATACACATTTAACACAATTTACAGATAAAACAAGAGTCATAATAACATTGTACAAACAAAACACACTTTACAGTCACAGTTAAATGTATACAGTCTAACTTCTGATCTGGCTTAACAAATAACAAGTTATTAGGGTTCCATTTACAAAGACAGTATAAGTACCCTAATATGAATAACGATTTTGTCTGGCTTGGAGCAGGGACGTATCCAGTGAGACTTGAAATACTCATTGAGATTTTTTTTGAAAGGAGATAGGGTGGTATCTAGGGTAAAGTTAGCAGGAAGTGAGTTCCAAATTTTGCCAACAGAGTTGGCGAACAGGGAGTCACCTGCTGTATTATTGGATTTGATGGTTTACACTACCAGTTTATTAGATGAGCAGAGTGATCTGGAGTTGGAGTGAAGTTGGATGATGTTTTTCAGTGCAGGTGTATTTTCTGGTTGGTTGAGTGCTTTGTGAGCCACAATAAGTTGATTATACTGAATCTGCCTGGGTAGCTCTAGCCTTCCGAGATATTTTAGATTTTTATAATGATGTGTTCTGTAAGGGAGACCAGTGGCAAATCTAGCAATGTTATTATAGCAGCTTGAGAGTTTAAGATCAGTTTTATTTAGGTTGGCAAGTAAAGGGGAAACATAGAAGAGGGTAGATAGTACATGGGAGTGGGCAATGGCAGTCCAAGCAGGTGGGGTAAGGAATAGCTTTAGCCTATATAGTGAGCCCATTGTTCTGTTAATGATTTTGATAGTTTTGTTGTTGTGCACATTGAACTTAAGATTATCTACAATAAATCCTAGGAGTTTTGTATGGGCACCTGGTGAGATTATGGTACCATTATTGGACTTAATGGAGAGTGTTAGCACCATGGATCTTTGGGTGTGGGAGAAAAGTAGGAGCTTTTTTTTGTTAGGATTTAGAATCAGACAGCGAGAGGCCAGTCAGTTCTATACTAGGTTAAAAGTACTTTGAGTTATTGTTAGCAGCTTTGTTTGTGAGGTGCCAGTACAGATCAACGTTGAGTCATCTGCATACAGTGTGGAGGTCATTAATAAAAATAGAAAACAGAAGTGGACCCAGAATAGACCCTGGGGGATACCTAGGGTGTTAGGTAGGAGGTTTGAGAGGTTGTTCTGCCATAAGACAGATTGTTGTCTATTGTACAGGTAGGATTCGAACCACTGGAGAGAGTGATTGCATAGAGACATTGCTGCCAGGGTGTTAATGAGAAGATGGTGGTTAACCATATCAAAAGCCTTGGACAGGTGCAAGAAAAGAGCTGAGGATAGCTTGTTGTTGTTCCTGTTATAGTTTATTGCATTTGAGTAGGTGAGGAGAGCTGTGGTAGTACTATGATTTGGCCTGAAGTCATGCTGAGAGTTAGCCAGAAGGTTGTTTTAGGTTCAAAAGTACAGAAGTTGTTTGGACACATTTTTCCATAGTTTTTGCCAGAGGTGACAGGATGGCTATGGCTATGGGTATGTAATTAGATAATTCAGTAGAGTTGCCACCTTTATGGAGGGGTATGACATGAGATATTTTCCAGATATTGAGAAGAGAGGCTTCTGATATGAACCAGTTAATTAGAATGGAAAAGGGGTATGCTATGGTATCAGCAGCTTGATGAAAATATTAAGCAGGGAGAAGGTCAGTAGCTAGGGTAGTAGGTTTTAATTTTTTGAACAGTGAATGAAAGATGTGGAGACTGGTTGGAAGCTAAAGGTGGGCTGGGTACTGAGAGTGTTGTCCAGTGGGTTAGAGGAGTTAAAGGGCAATTGACTAGCGAGGGCTTGAATAGTTTCAGTAAAGAAATTATTAAAGTTGTTAGCAATATCCAGTGGCAGTTTATTAGTAGAGGCTGAGAGAGGTGGAGTGGTGGTTTGACCTAGGTGCAGTAATTTATTTATCCCTGCCCAGAATATTTGGGGGTTATTTTGGTTTCCTTGTTAGAGATGGAAGTAGTAGTTTTTTTATCTAATAGAATGTATCGTTTAGTCTCATTTCTTAGTTGTCTAAATTTGGTTTCATTTAGAGGGTCTTTTGTAGCACACCATGTTGCCAATGCTTTGTTTCGGACTATGATTTTTGATTTGGTTTCTTTAGAGAGCCACGGGGCAGCATTTGTCTTTACCCTAGTAGAACGAGTGGGAGCATGAAAATCGAGGATGGTGAGGAATTTATTGTTAAAGTAGGCAACAGCTTTGTGTAGGGGCAAGTGTTTTAGGGCAGAACAGTTGCATATCTTAAGTTCATCCTGGAACTTACTAGGATTAAAGCATTTATTATTTCTTATTGTTCTATACATCGGCTGATGGGAGTTGTTTGATATGTGCTTGCAGATAAAGGTGAGAAAGTGATCACTGAGGTCATGGGGATGGCCCCTGATGTAAACATTTGGGGTTGGCTATTGATTAGTATCCAGTCATGTATACTATCCTTTTGGTTATGTTTCCCTATCCTGGTGGGGGTGGATATGATCTGTGTGAATCCATACAGGTTTACATGAGTGGTAGGAGATTGAGAGGAACAAGTATTCCAATCAATGTTAAGATCTCCAAGTACAATGGTTTCTTGTGGGTAGCTATTAGCTAACCAATGGAGGATGTCTTCTAGGGTATTAGTATTATTCCCTGGTGGAATGTACACACAGACTATATTCATACATTTGTTTTTGTTAATTTGGAACTTGGTAGCAATTATTTCTGCTTTATTAACCTGGGGTGGTTGAATAGGGACTGCGGTAACATTTAGTGTAGATTTGAAGAGTACAGCTACCCCCCTTCCTAGTAGAATGATCAAGTCTAAGTATATTATACCCAGGTGGTACAATTTCATTATCTGGAGTTGATGGTTTCAGCCAGGTTTCAGTTGGACATAAAATATCAGGGGAATGGACTTGTAGGAGGGTGTGTAGATTAGGTTCTTTGTTATTTATGCTACGAATATTTAGATGGCAGACCAGGAGGGAGTTGGCGGACTTGTTAATAGATAGTGATTCATTTGGGTTAGTTGCAAATGAAGTTGCACTATGTAGGGTGGCAGGGCCAGGGTTTGGGTGAATATCTCCATCCATTGCGAGGTTATAACCTGTAGTTTCTATAAGCTTCAGGATTTTGGTTATAAGTTTTTGACAGTGTTTAGATTTTGTGCTGATATATCTCTGTGTAATAGGCTGATAGTGTTCTAGCGGTTAAGGAGTTAGTTATAGTAGTAACCAGTGGGTAGCCTGTCATGTTCGATACATCTGGTATGGTTTGAGATTTTGGGTGATAAAATCCTAGGTAAGGCTGATTTTTATAAGTGGAGAGGAAATATGGAGTTAACAAGAGGGATAGCAGAGAGAATAGTGACATTGCTTTGGATGGTAACATATTTGGGGATAGGTTAGTGTTACTGGTTTAGGGCCCTAAGGATCTTGTGGTAGGATATTAACTACTGGGAGGAGGGGTGGAAGCTGGAATAGTGTAAGCAGTACAGTAATGATTGGTTCAGATAGGAGAAAATGGAGGGGTGAGTGTGGGATGGGTTAACTGAGTAGAGGAGTATTGAATGGTTCAGCTGGAGGGGGGTGTGCTATTATGGCTATAAAGCTAGCCACAGTGGGGGCAGGGAGAAGTGCAGAGCACGCTCGAGCACAGGGAGGGCAATCTAAGCAGGGCTTAACCAAACACAAGGAACCTGCAATCAAAGATAAGTATGTTTTCAACTGGAATCTATGTCTGAGTGTTAGAGAGCCAGAAAGGTACAAGGTATACCTGTTACCTGTAAGAATTCAATTTATGCTTAATTTATGAGTGACTTGCTTGGCTAGAATCACTTGCATTAGAAGCTGAAGTTAAGTACAAACTTGCAGTACTGTATTTTATTTTTCTGTTAAGTGCAAACTTGCAGTTTTAAAAGTACTGTATTTTATTTTTCTGTTATGAAAAGTGTGCTGTGTGTCTCTCTGCAGTAAGAGGGGGTTGCAGTTTTTTCACTTCTTATTTGATATTTAACTCTTAGCCCAGAGGGTTTCCTCTGTACTTTAAGTGCTAGCCACAGAGCCAAGAATTCAATTTATGCTCATTTTCTGAGTGACTTGCTTGGCTACAATCACCTGCATTAGAAGCTGAAGTTAAGTGCAGACTTGCAGTAATATATTTTATTTTTCTGTTAAGTTCAAACTTGCAGTTTAAAAGTACTGTAGTTTATTTTTCTGTTCTGAATAGTGTGCTGTGCGTCTCTCTGCAGTTAGTTGCCCACCCACCCTCACTGTTCTTGGCTTGGTGGTAATGTTGGTGGCTCTGGAATTGCCCACCCCTCCTGTAAATCATTATTTGAACACTCATCCTGGGTCCATCTCATTTGCTCACTTAACCAAGTACAGTGTGATCATATTCTGAGTCTAGTGTTCACTCTACTTAATACAGAGAGAAGATTTGAGAAGGCCAACCCACTTAGGTTCTTCCTTCTTCTCTTCAGTTCTTCCTTCCTCTTTCTGTGCACTTTACAAGCAAACAAAAAAAAAATAAATAGAAAAATTGCACATTATTCATCTGCTTTTACTGTATTTGTGTCATCATCTTCTTTCGGCTGTTCCCGTTAGGGGTCGCCACAGCGGATCATCTGTTTCCATTTCTTCCTGTCCTCTGCATCTTGCTCTGTCACACCAACCACCTTCATGTCCTCTCTCACCACATCCATAAACCTTATCTTAGGCCTTCCTCTTTTCCTGTTACCTGGTAGCTTCATCCTTAGCATCTTTTTTCCAATATACTCAGCATCCCTCCTCAGCACATGTACAAATCAACCTAATCTTGCCTCTCTGGCTTTTGTCTCCAAACCTTTGGACCTGGGCTGACCCTCTAATATACTTATTCCTAATCCTATCCACCCTATTCATACCCCCAATGCAAATCTTAACATCTTTAACTCTGCAACATCCAGCTCTAACTCCTGCCTTTGTGTCAGTGCCACTGTCTCCAACCCATATAACATAGCTGGTCTTACTATCCTCTTGTAGACATTCCCTTTCACTCTTACTGGCACTTGTCTGTCACAAATCACTACTGATACTCTTCTCCACCCACTCCATCCTGACTGTACTCTCTTCTTCACCTCTCTTCCACACTCATCATTACTCTGAACTATTGATCCCGAGTAGTTAAACTCATCCACCTTCACCAGCTCTACTCCTTGCATCCTCACCATTCCTCTATCCTTCCTCTCATTCACACACATTCTGCCTTAGTCCTGCTGACCTTCATTCCTCTCTTCTCTAGAGCATATCTCCATCTCTCCAGGGTCTCCTCCACCTGTTCCCTACTCTCACTACAGATCACAAAATCACCGAACCCACAGACATTGCCAACATACTGGCAGACAGGTTCAGTGCAAACTTCACCCCTCTCCCCCAAAAGGAGAGATAAATATCCCAGCGGAATGTAGCCCCCCCAGCATCTCAAATGCGCAGGTAAAAACTGCTCTCTCTAAAGCTAAGAACACAGCATCCATGGGACCGGATGGTGTCCCCGGCTGTGTGCTACACGAACTCAATGAGGAACTAAACCCACACGTAAGGCTGCTGTTTAATCTTAGCCTTACCACAGGATACGTGCCCAAGGAGTGGCGTACGGCAACTGTGGTCCCACTTAACAAAGGCGGTGCCTCTACAGACCCTGGAAATTACCGACCCATAAGCTTAACAAGCCTGATCTGCAAAGCTATGGAGAGGATCATAATGGAACTCATAAATAATGACATTGGGGACCTACAGACATTGCATCCGACCCAGTTTGGCTTTGTCAAGGGCAGATCATGCCTTTTGAACTTGGTCGACTTTTTCAAAACAGTCACCAAGGCTATTGATGAGGGAAAGGCAGTTCATACAGCCTACCTCGACCTTGCGAAAGCTTTCGACACAATACCCCACTCGGGTATCATTGAAAAACTTACCATCTTAAATATAAACCCATATGTCACAAGATGGGTTGCAAACTGGCTAAAGGACAGAACACACAGGGTTAGAGTTGCTGGCGCCATGTCAGACTCCAAGCCGGTCACAAGTGGTGTCCCACAGGGTTCAGTCCTGGGCCCCCTATTGTTCGGCATCTACTTCTCAGAAGTACAGGCAAACATAGGAGGACTATGGCTGACAAAATTTGCAGATGACTGCAAACTGGGCGCTATAGTTGAAAATACATCAGACACAGATATCCTTCAGAAGGGTCTCACAGAAATGGATAGCTGGTGTCAGAGCCATGGACTGAAGTTAAACGCCACAAAATGTATAGTCATACCCTTCGGGAAAAACAAGGTATCCCCAAGCTACCATATAGGAGGAAATCCACTAAGCACTGAAGAGGTTATCAGGGACCTGGGGACCCAGGTTGACAGTAACCTTTCTTTTGACACTCATGTTGCCAAAGTGGTTAGAAAGACCTTCTGCATTGCCCATCTGATCATGAAGAGATTCACATCCAGATCAAGAGAGGTCATTGTCCCCCTGTACTCTTCACTTATCTGACCAATGATTGAGTACAATGCCCCATTCAGAATGTATCTCACCCGACACCTGCAGCAATTGGAAAGACCCCAAAAGTTCCTCACCAAAAGGATAATAGGACTCAAAAACATGTCCTATGCTGCCAGACTGAAGAAACTCCAGCTTTACTCAGTCACATACCGTCTTCTCAGAGGTGACCTGTGCCTGACATACAAGGCCATGTCCAACCCCGAGTTAATGGACATGCTCCACCTCAAAAAATCCAAATCCACCAGAATCACTAGAACAAGCGACTTAAACCTCAACACGGATATAAATAGGACATGCTGGAGGGATAGATTCATCTCCCAGAGACTCCCTATGCTGTGGAATAAAATCCCGGTCCATGTAAGACAGAGCACCTCGCTGGCTCTGTTCAAAAAGAATCTTGACCAGTGGATGGGAGATCGTAGGTTTACCCCGGGAATCATCTCTGTGTCACTGCTGGACAGAGGCACGGCAAACTAATGGGAACAGTATTCCTCAGACATAAGGGGTGGTGCAAACCACAAAACTTTGGGCTAGGCTTATAAATGCCTCAGGGCAGATAGCCTAGTATAAACCTATGAACCTATGAACAATGTCATCTGCAAACATCATAGTCCATGGGGACTCCTGTCTGATCTCGTCTGTCAACCTGTCCATCACCATTGCAAATAAAAAAGGGCTCAGAGCTGATCCTTGATGTAATCCCACCTCCACCTTAAACGCATCCGTCACTCCCACTGCAGATCTCACTGCTGTCACAGTACCCTCGTACATATCCTGTAACACTCATACATACTTCTCTGACACTCCCGGCGTCCTCATACAATACCACAACTCCTCTCTAGGCACCCTGTCATATGCTTTCTCTAAGTCTACAAAAACACAATGCAACTCCATCTGACCTTCTCTGTACTTCTCCATCAACACTCTCAGAGCAAACATTGCATCTGTAGTGCTCTTTCCTGGCATGAATCCATACTGCTGATCACTAATCATCACATCCCTTCTTAACATAGGTTCCACTACTCTTCCTCATAACTTCATGCTGTGACTGATCAATTTAATTCCTCTGTAGTTACTACAACTCTGCACATCACCCTTATTCTTAAAAATCAGTACCAAAACACTTTTTCTCCATTCCTCAGGCATCCTCTCACTTTCTAAGGTTTCATTAAACAATCTGGTTAAAAACTTCACTGCTATTTCACCTAACCACCTCCATGCTTCCACAGGTATGTCATCTGGACCAACAGCCTTTGCATTCTTTGTCCTCTTCATAGCTATCCTTACTTCCTCCTTGCTAATCCATTGCACTTCATGATTCACTATCCCCACATCATCCAACCTTCTCTCCCTCTCATTCTCTTCATTCATCAGCCCCTCAAAGTATTCTTTCCATCTGCTCAACACACTCTCCTCACTTGTGACTATGTTTCCCTCATTATCCTTTATCACCTTTACCTTCTGCACATCTTTCCTAGCTCAGTCCATCTGTCTAGCCAATCAGTAAAGGTCCTTTTCTCCCTCCTTAGTGTCCAATCTTTCATACAACTCTTCATATGCCTTCTCCTTTATTACTTTATTTTGCTTTTGCCTCTTCTTAGAAGTACTCAGTTGTATTTATTCTGCTGTATTTATTACTGTTTGGTAGTAGCCTGATTAAATTGTAACTGTTCGGTTTAAGCACTTGGGCTTCAGACCAGTTATTTTACATTAAGAAGGTTTGTGGTCTGCACTCTTGTGGGAGGAGAGGCTGGATTCTGCCCTTCTGAGCTGGGAATTTCTGGTTAAAGGCTTATTTGTGTCTGCTTATTTGAACTGTTTCCTTCTGATATTTGGTGCACCTTGTTGCTGTAGCATAGACCAGATTCAGGCCTGCTGAATCTAGCTTTCTTTGTATAACTTGAGCAAAGACCCAGGCCATCTTTTTTGGAAAAGGTTCCCCTGCACCCCAGTGGCAGGAGTGTGCAGTTAGAATTTGTCTGATTGAAGACTTCTGGAACAGGGCTCAGTTTTGAGCTTTTTTACTGGTTTTAATTGGGTAATTTGTTTAAATCTAATTGTTCGTTTTCGATTGTTTTATATATATATATATATATATATATATATATATATATATATATATATATATAAAACTGCACTTTATTCATCTGATTTTACTGTATTTGTGTTTCTTCCTACTTTATTTTGCTCTTGCTGCCTGTTCTTAAAATTACTTAATTTCATTCATTCTGCTGCATTTATTGCTGCTTGTTAGTAGCTTGATTAAATTGTAACTGCTATCCTAAGCCTTTGGTTTAAGCACTTGGGATTCAGATCAGTTGTTAAGAAGGTTTGTGGTCTACACTGTTGTGGCTGGACAGGTAGCTTACATCCTTCTAAGCAGGGAATTGCTGATTGAAGGCTCAGTGTCTAAAAGTATATTAGTTCTGGTTTAAGCACTTGGGCTATGGGCCAGTTATTTTACAGGTGTGGTCTGCACTCGTGGGAGGAGAGGGTAGATTCTGCCCTTCTGAGCTGGGAGTTTCTGGTTAAAGGCTTATTGTGCCTGCTTATTTAAACTGCTTCTTTCTGAAATTGGTACGTCTTGTTTGCTGTAGCATAGACTAGATTCAGACCTGCTGAATCTAGCTTTGCTTGTATAACCTGAGCACTAATCCAGGCCATCTTTTTTTTGGAGAAGGTTCTCCTGCACACTAGTGGCAGGAATGTGCAGTTAGAACATGTCTGATTGAAGACTGCTGGTATGGGACTCAGCTTTTAGCTTTTTATTGGTTAATTGGTTTAAATCAGTTTGCTCATTTGCTACTGTTACATAAAAAAAGAAAAATATATATATGCTTTATGCATTGCCACCTTGCTAGGGTTAAACTGTTTCCAGCACCATAAATTCTGCTCTTCAAACTTTCCCTTAGAACTAGCCATTGTTTAGTTTTACACTCAAATCTGTTTCTTTTAGGTCAGCACTTGTTCAGAATTTGTTGTAAGCACTAAATAAGCTACAAATTACTACAACACTAAACTTTCCTCACTTGTCTAGAGGAACACAGTTTTTAGTACTTAATAAATAAGCACCTATCCAGGCAAGTCTAAGGATCAGCTCCCAAAGTTTTCTCCTGTCTACCTGTTGAATCTGCAAGTAAAGTACCAAACCCAGTACCTAGTAGCTCGACCAGACCAGAGCTCGAGGTAGTAAGCGAAAAAAATGATCCACAGGCTCGCTGAGTAATATCCAAATTTAATCCACACTGCACAAACGAAAAGACATACAATTCACGAACTAATGCATTCAACAACGATGGTTAAGCGCTTTCATCTGTCCTAGCCAGACTTCTTCAGAACCATCCATATATGTATGTTGCATCATTATATACCATCTTTTGGCGCCAAAATTGTGATCAATTGATTAATTAAATCAGTTAATAAGCCCTAGTGTATAACCTAAATATTTCTATAAAATGCATCATGTTATAATAATAAAACTTACTAAATACATAAAATACATTGTACTTAAAAACATTACTTAAAAAACATTCTACAATATATACCTAAAATTCTATGTAAAAATTCTATGTTCATATAAAAATACTATGTACAACGCATCTACATTAGTGTATATATGAATTCCAATGTAATGATATGGTATGAAAAAATACCAATGTAATGTTATGGTATGAAAAAATACATTCCCTATTGTTGGAATTAACTTATAATTGTGCATAATGGTACTTATACTTGAAGGTAGTGCCTTTTTATAACACACCCTGCTACATACTAAATCCCTATTATAATTCCTTTAGGTAGTGGAAGAAATACTAAACCAATTTGTATAAACTTATTCTATACATCACAACTTAATTTATATTATAATGTTTGTAAATAATATAATAATGATAATATAAATAATTATAAATAAATATTGATGATATATAACAGAATAAATGAATCTGGGCATCTTGGGGGCAATGCAGCAATTGCCTCATGCACACAGACAACCCTCTCCTCCTACCACCCAACACTACAACCTGTGAAAGATGCACTTATTTAGCCAAACTGGAAGCAAAGCTCTCCAACCAAGACTGGACTAGACAGTCGAAAGGAGAAGGTAAACACTTGCACCATCCCACACTCATCACATAGGCCCTCAAAACCTACATCACCAAAACACACACATAGAAAAACAACACACATCTACATTCATGGAGGCTCTCAATAAAAATCTGCCCAAGCAACAGAGACCTCCAAAGCAGAAATGCAAGTAACCTCCACACACAACACAACCCAAATGACACATAGCCCAAAAACTGATTGTGCCACTCAAACACAGCCCATAAGGCATAACAATGTATCCAACACTCTAGTCTAGGTGACTAGTCATAGGTGACTCTATAGTCAGACACATTGATGTTCCACTTACCAGGCTAAAGGAGGACAAAGTTACTGTCAGCTGCATGTCTGGTGCCAGGATCTATCATATAATGCATGCACTCAGGTCACTCCACAAAAAGTACAAACATGACTCTGTCATTGTCCATGTTGGTGTGAATGACCTGAGATGTACCAGCCTGGACTACATGAATCCGATCTTGTAGCCCAGGCAGGTATGACCCTAGCCCTGAGAAACATCCTGCCATCACGCAAAATGATAACACAGTACAAGGACAAAATGATTGACTTCAACAATTGGCTAAGCTTTTGGTGTCGTTCTAAGGGGATTCAGTATCTGTCTGCCTGGGATGACACGATCGACAGACCACAATGCTTTGCCAGAGATGGCTTGCACCTGTGATCCTTGGGATTCAGGATAGTGGCTAAGGCTCTTGCCACCCCTATAATGCCTTTTCTTAGGCAAGGTTCAAATGACAAATTGAACACTGTAACAGGTACAAGCAAGCAAAATCTGAGGGTAATGCTACTCAATGTTAGAAGTCTAAACCTAAAATGCACTCACTTGAGGCACTGCTAAAAATGGAGAACATCGACATCTGTGCAGTGACAGTGACCTGTTCAAGGCTGCAGAGAGCACCTCTGCATTACCAGGCTATAATTCATACAACACCTTTCGGCCACCTAATCTGGACTGAAACACTAAAGGCGGAGGCGTGTCCATATTCATTAAGGATATCCACATCTCCAGTGCAGTTGCTAAGCAAAATGCATCCAAGATTATCCAAGTGCAACTAACTCTGGGCAAGACCGCAATCCAAATTGTAGCTTACTACAGATCTCCCACCAGGCTCCAGGATTCCCACTCCTCAATTCTTGATACAGTGGAAAATATTAGGGTACAACCCAACACCCTAATAATGGGTGATTTCAACTACCCCACCATTAACTGGGAAAACTACTCGTGTACCAACTCTTTTGCTCAATGTTTTCTGGAATTCATAAATTCCAGTACCTTGGATCAACTTATCCGCACTCACACCAGGGTTAGCAGTATCCTAGACCTGGTCATTGCCAACATGGGTGACCAGTGTTCAACACCAGAGGTCAATTCTTCATTGGTCAGACCACAAGCTAATCACCCTAGACATCCACATCCTGCCCCCACCCCCCATTAGGGAAACCACGGTAAAAAATTTCTCCAAAGCCAACTTTATGCTTCTTAAGACAGAAGTGACAAAATTCACGATACCCATGCAGGTGGACAATAGAGGTACGACTGCTGAATCCTACACAAATGCACTTTATAAGCACTTACAAGAGTGCATGGATCATGCTATCCCTAACAGAACCAAGATGCTATCCTCCAAAAAAAGGAAGCCAATCTGGTGGTCCCCTGCCATAAACAAACTCTGCAACAGAAGAAACTGTTGCAAAAAATAGTAAAATCTCATGATTGATTGAACTCCCTGATAAGCCTCAGTAAGAAGCTGAGATTCCTCATAAAATCCTCCAAAGCTAGTTACGAAAACAAAATTGTCACTGATTCTGAAGACAACCACAAATTCTATAGCTATGTCAAGAATCTCAATGGAAACACTCAGATCTGCTCTGAGTTACAGCTCAATGGCACTAAATATACAGAACCAACTGATATTGCCAACATCCTGGCAGATAGGTTCAGTGCTAACTTTACCCCCCTCTTACCCCCAAAAGGTCCCATCTCTATACCAGAAGAATGCAAATTTCCTGTAATCATGGCTGCACAGGTAAAAACCACACTCTCCAAAGCCAAGAACACAGCATCCATGGGACCTGACAACATCCCAGGCTGCGTTCTGTACAAACTACAGAATGAACTGGCACCCCACCTAAGTACCATGTTCAATCATAGCCTCACCTCAAGATTTGTGCCCACTGAATGGTGCACAGTGACGTTTATCCCACTCCACAAAGGGGCAGCAACCATGGACCACCTCATTAGCCTGATGAGCCTGGTCTGCAAGGCCATGGAATGTATCATCATGGAACTTATAAACAAAGACATTGGTAATCTCAAAACTCTGGACCTCACCCATTTCAGGTTTGTGAAATGCAGATCATGTTTCCTAAACTTGATAGACTTCTTTGAAGCAGTCACCAAAGCTTTCGATGAGGGTAAGGTGGTTCACACAGCCTATCTAGATCTCGCCAAGGCTTTTAATACCATATCCCACTCTGGAATTATAGATTAATTCACTAAACTAGGTATAAATCCCTGAGTCAGAAGATTGGTTGCCAACTGGCTCACTGACAGAACCCACACTGTGATAGTAGCAGACTCCAAATCCGACTTCAGAACATTGACAAGCGGAGTATCACAGGGTTCAGTCCTGGGTCCTCTCCTGTTTGGTATCAACTTCTCTGAAGTACAGGCTAACACAGAAGGTCTTTGGCTAACAAAGTTCACAGATGACTGCAAACTACGAGCCATAATCGAAACACAGAACGATGCGGACATCCTACCAAAGGGCCTCACTGAGACAGATGCCTGGTGTCAAAGCCATGGCCTCAAGCTCAATGCCAAAAAGTGCATTGTCATCCCCTTTGGTAAAAACTCTGCACCCATGCACTACCACATAGGTGGTAGTCTACTTAACACCAAAAGTGTGATGAGACCTTGGGACGCAGGTGGACAGTAGCCTCTCCTTTGATAATCACATTGCCACAGTAGTCAGGAAATCCTTCTATGTAGCACATCTCTTCACAAAAGGCTTCTCATCCAGGAAAAAAAGACGTCATTGTTCCCTCTACTCATCAATCATTAGACCCATTATAGAGTACAATGCCCCTTTTGGTATGTATCTCACAAGACATCTACAACAACTGGAAAGGCCACAGAAATACCTCACTAAAAGGATTACCAGCCTCAAACAGTTGCCCTATGCAGACCGTATCAAAAGACTCCAGCTATACTCCATCACATATCGCCTATTTAGAGGCGATCTCTGCCTAACATACAAAGCTATGTCAAACCCAGAGCTGTTGGATATGCTCCACTTAAAGAAATCCCAATCCCTCCGAGCTACACAATCTAGGGACCTAAACCTTGTCACCACAATATACAGGACATGCTGGAGGTATAGATTCCTTTCCCAGAGACTTCCCATACTCTGGAACAAACTACCTATCTGTATCAGACAAAGCTGCTCATTAGCACTCTTCAAGAAAAATCTTGATGATTGGATGGGAAATAGGAAATTCACTCCGGGATCACTTCTGTGGCTCTGCTCGAGAGGAGCACAGGAAAATAATTTTCTTCGGTGGCAAAACACATGGTACCCTTTTGGTTAGGCTTTTATAGACCCTATATAGACCCTAGGGCCAATATCCTAATACCTACCTATGAACCTATATGTATTCCTGGATTCCAACATGTTGTTTCATAAATGTCTGAGGAAAGCAAATTCATGCATTTGCAACTGACTAGAAGAACTCCTCATAGGAGAATACCAGACTAATGGTCCAGAGCCTTTTTAAGCCTACCCATTTATGCCCCAGTTTTCTTAATTATCAGTGCCCAAGGACTGGAATGACTTTAGTATATCCCTGTGCCTAACAGCATCTACAAGCTACTGTTGTCCATAATGGCCACAGGTGACAAGCAGGGGTGAATTTATGATTTCTCATCCATTGGTCCAAATATTTGAATAGGCTTAGAAAAGAGCTCTGTTTCACATAAATGGGAAGTCTGTTCCAGAGAAGTGGTGTAATCTATGAAACATACACCTGTTCCTCCAATCATATTTTGTTTATGTCACATATATTCTTGTGCTGTTTGTTTTGTGAATGTGTAGCAGATCTATCAGTGCTGGATTGGAGAATGCCTTGTGTTTTAGGCAAAGATTGGCCTTTTGTAGTCTGTAGGAGACTGAGTACAGGGACAAGGCTTTAAGGTAGTCCACATAGGGCATATTGTTTACACCCTGTATTATTTTAATGAAGAATCTCTGTGGCTGCTGTAGTTGTTGCAAATACCTGTACTCGATTATTGGTCTAATGAGGGCTGAGCATAGTGCATACCTCTCAACCTGGAAACATCAAAAATCTGGACAAGGGCCATGAAAAAAAGGTACAAATCTGTGCATTGATTAACCTAAAATTTGCATACATAATTAAGTAACCCCACCCACTCCACTGGAATTGTGGGGCAACCAAAATATGGCACCAGCGTCCCCCTGCAGCCATTCCAGTGTCCCATTACCTGGCTTTTCACCCCATTTACCATAAACACTAATGTGTGCATACTGCTTTACTTCTACAATGATTATTGGGATTTTATTTTTAAATTTTATAGCACAATGCATAAACACTAAGACATCTGCTAAACAAGGCTGCTAAACAAAGCAATACTGTCTCACAATGAAAATAGACTTGGCATTAAAACTCACATTCATTGAAACAGCATTGAAACACACACCATAGCCAAAGAAAATGCATCTGGCCAGTGATGGATAAAGATTGCCTTTGGGCGGTTTTCATATCATTGGCCTCTTGCACACAAAACAAGAAACATACATGTGTTCTTTGATACACCTTCCTGACTTTATTACATTATAATCCTTGTATAATACAGAAGACTTGTTAGCCAAAGTGCATTTTAAATTTATTGTTTGAACATTTGTTTTCCAGTAGACAATAAAACAAAATGTATGAACCAATAATGACAAAACTGTCCAGTTCACAACTTGTCCATCATAAAAGTCTACTTCCACACCCAATATATATATATATATATATATATATATATATATATATATATATATATATATATATAAATAGAATGACAGTAGTGTAAGCCTTAGGCATCTTGTACAGCTTCTCGCACTTATTTTCAATTTCAGTTTTTTTTTGGGGGTGGACAAACATTTTGGAAAGTTGCTAGAATAAAATGTTGTGTTACAACAATACATTTCACTGCCAAGTCCTGAACCCAGGCCCCTGTGCACTACAGTCAGAGCAACATACCACTATGCCAAATCAGAGGTTTCCTGAAAGATAGGAAGACTGAAACTTAAATGGCTATCATTTAGTGAATTCAGTTCTCACTTCTCACCTTAGCTCTGAACTTCTTAGCACAAAAAACCTGGACAAAGCCAATAATGGGGGGAATGCTGCCCCAAAATTGGGACAAATTTCAAATACTGTTCTTATAAACTTAGAAAATTACTAGAATAAAACGTTTTGTGTTACTATTTATTTTCTGAAGAATATGAAGTCTGAAATTCAAATGCCTGTCATTATTTAGTGAATTAAATCTGTAATTTGCCACAAAAATACTGAAAACCACAGATTTTATAAGTAACAGATATGAGGCATGAATTCACAAGTCATGGTGGCTAGGGACTTTAGTCTCTTTTAACCTTGTACCGAAGGTACAGGGCTTGAGCCTGAGTACCTCTATAGACAGCCCATAACACACATGACAAAACCAGGCTGGCATTTTATCTCCCAGTGAAGTTTCAAGACAGTGGTTCATAATGCTGTGTCTGCAGCACTGACTGGATATAATCTGATATCCCTTTCTTACTTCTCCACAGTTGCATTTGTGCACTCTTATCTGCAGCAACTTAGGAATCCACAGATTTGTTAGACTTTATTTTCATTCAAAAAGTTTAGTCAGCTGCAATAATCAACTGAAAATAGCAATATATGCAGTTAGTTTTTTTCTGTTATTGCTCTATCCATATGAAACTTCCATTTCTTTTGTGTGTGCAACTGCTATACTTTTGCAAGCATCAACAGATCTTTTAAAAAGTAGTTTCTATTTGCTTATTCATAAAAGCTTGTGGTTAATGTCCTGCTTTATCATAGAATGGTATCCTCACAGCATTGGTATGACTGTTGGTATCTAGACATTTAAGGTAGACTATCATTTAATGTTTGTTGCCTCACTGGATGAATATGTCATAAATGAAAGTTCTGTATCCCATTCAAGTTCATGTTCAAGCACTTTACAAAACACACACTCAAGCAATGCTATATAAAGTAAAAACAAGCAAACAAATTTCAGGGAAAAAAGGAATACAATTTGTAAATAAGTAATTTTCTAAGAAATGCCAAACTATTAAAATCAATCGTACATTCAGATAACTATATATTAGTGTGAACCAAACAAATGTAAGGAAGAGCTCAGAGAGACACCTGCTATTAAAAAAAATTACAATAATACAGAACCTAAAAATTGGGCCAAAATTCAGGAAGTTGTGACATGCGGTCTTGAAATTAAGAATTGTACCAATGTTACAAGCCCACCACATAGTCTATAGCAACAAACAATAGCAAAGACAGTGCCAAAGAGCTTTAGTCTACATACGCAAACCATCTATGACCAGTGATCAAACGTCTTCATCATGTAACAGCAGTCTGAAAACAAATTCAAAGAAATGGAATAAGTAAATTAAACACACACACACACACACACACACACACACACACACACACACACACACACACACACACACACACACACACACACACACACACCAAACCTGCTTGCCCCAAAATGCGGGATGTGGCTGCTATAAACCAGTCCTGCTCGCTGAAATACATCCCCTCCTGCTTGTTGCTCGCTCTTGCAGTTGCTATATCCAACTCCAAAATGGTCCTGCTCACTGAAATAAATCCATGGCTGCTATAAAACAGTTCTGCAGCTGCTCGCTGAAATAGATCCACTCCTGCTTGTTGCTCACTCTTGCGGCTGCTATATCCAAATCCAAAATGGTCCAATAAATGCATAATACATGTTGCTGCTGCTAATATGATCCAAATGTTTCCTGCTTGCCGGAAATGATGACGTGAGCTCAAGGAGCTCAATTCTGACTGGCTGATAGCCCTGACAGAGCTGACATCATCGTGCACATGATGACATCAGCTCTGACAGCGCAAACTTGAAAAAATTAATAAAACTAAAAGAAAAAAAAATCGGAAATTAAGGGGTGCCACTTGGGAATCGTGGCACCCCTTCATTTGGACCCAAAACTCTGTAAAAACAGAGTAAATTGGTAGGGTTGAGAGATCTGGCATAGTGGGACTATGATCTCCTTAGATCTGGATGCCATGCCATAACTGCTGACTTGCACCACATAGAATACAATGATGGATGCATGACGATCAAAGTTCAGGTTACTGTCAACCTGAGTTCTCAAGTCCCTTACCACTGGGTTTACTCTTAGGAGAGTGTTTAAAATGTTGTAATTTGCAGGGGTGGTCATCTTCCTAAAGCTTATAAATATGTTCTTTGCATTTAGTTTTATATTATGGTTCTGGTACAAGTTACTTGGCTCTCAGAACTTCTTCAAGGATATCTACATCTTTGGAGAAATCGATCATTGGCCCCAGCTTGCAGTCATCAACAAATCTGGTTGGCTAAGACTCTCTATAGTTGATCTGACTTCAGAGAATTACATTCCAAACAGGAGAGTTCCCAGTTCTGAGCCCTGTGGAACACCACTAGTAACAGACCTATTGGTGGGGGTGGATTCCCCCACCCAAACTTCATGTGTCCTATCCATGAGCCATGTGACTATCCATTGGGTTACATAGGGATTTATGTCTAAATGTGTAAGTTTGTCTATAATATCCAAGTGAAGTATTGTGTCAAATACCTTTGCTGGGTTGAGGTAGGGAGTATGCACTACTAGATAGGTAGTTCATGCATGGCACAAGTGGCCTTATCAAAGTTCTCCACTGGGTATAGTAGGTGTTACCTACCCTTGATGAAACTGAAGTGGTATGGGTCCAGTTTTTGAAGATTTCCAATGTCTTTATTATATCCATGACAATTCTTTCTATGGCCTTGCATATAAGACTAGTCCAACGTATGGGTCTGTAGTTCCTTGGGTCTGTTGATGGTCCAATTTTATGTAGAGCGATGACTGTTACTGTCCTCCATTCCACAGGGATGCAGCCTGTCTGGAGACTGTGGATGATCAGAGATTCTATCGGGCTGGACAGGTCATGTGTCAAACTATTTAGAGGCATCGCTGCATGTTACCAGGTCTCATTGCTGTACTGTGTTTAACTGTGGAGAGGGCAGTGAGGACCTGTCCCTTAGTCGCAATTGGAGGATAAATGGTAGAGGGTATTTACTGGGCAGTTACCCGTCATCTTCGAGTAAATTGGACATTGTCTTCTGCTTCTATCTTATTGTTTTTGTGTAATACTTTTGAGTAAAGTAATTGTTCTCTATTCTTTTATCTTGGACGTTGGTAGCTACTGTAGCCAATAACATGTTTCTGTCAAGGATTTTCTCTCTATACTATGAGGTTGAGAGGTATGCCTTCAGTTATAAAATGTCATGAAATCACAATAAATCAATGGCATTTATTGCATGCGTATTCTACAAACTAGGCAGTCATTGTTTTCATATTTAAAACTAGCCTGTACAATTTTATACATACATAAATAAGTAAACAGACACACATTCCATGTGAAATTGTAGTTTCATTTATTTTACAAAATAAAGAAACAAGCAAGCAGACACACAGGTTCTATGTAAAGTCAGTTTTTTTACCTGACTGTTTCATAATTAATGATATATCTAGGCATCAACAGTTTTTTTTATATAATGTAACAGTTTTACAGTGAAACAGTGTAAATTGCAACTGAGAGCAAATATAACACTTTGCTGCAAACAATTTGCTGATGAAGTGCAACAGTGTAAGATGTCTGCAATTTACACTCAATAGTTTAAAAACACCATTGCACATAAAAATATAATAAAAATGGAGACATCCTTCTATGTTTAACATGTTTAAAAGCCCATGTTGGTGCTCCTGTTTGCTGCCTTTCCTGTAACTAGGCTAGTCCAGATACAGATTTGCTGTATCTAGGATGGTTTGTAAGCTTCTGAGTGGTGCCAAAGTCTGCTCTCCAATTTTTGCCTTAGATCTGTTAGTTCTCTCTTCTCCTGCACTTTTAAAAGCTTATTAGTCTAGCACTTTACCAGACTTCTTGCAGCAATTATTGTGGCACACAAAAGTGCTACTAACACTAAACATTCTACAAGGAAACAGCTACAGTACTTATTATTAATATCCACCCCTCCAGGCATGTCTAAAGGTCAGTTTCCTGTGCTTTCTTTTATTAATGTGGTGAACTTGGGCATCCTGAGACAGTGTAGAAACTACCTCATGTACACCGACAACCCTCTCCTCTTACCTCCCAGCACTCAGACTTGTGAGAGATGCACTTGTATATCCAAATTGGAAGCCATACACTCTGCAGCCAAGACCTGAGTAGCTGGTCAAGAGGAGAAGGTCAATACTTGCACCATACCACATGGAACACATAGCCCTCCAGAACACACACCAGCACTTCTCCAAAGCTAACTTTGAGCTCCTAAAACAGAAGTGGGTAACTTCACGGCACTCATGCAAATGAAGAATAGTTGCATGACCGCCAAATCATACACCAATGCACTGTACGTTTTAAACACATACACAAATGCATGGATCTCGCCATACCCAATCGAACCAAGATGCTCTCCTCCAAAAAACACAAAACAATCTGGTGGTCACCTGTCATAAATAAACTCTACAACAGAATGAGGAGACTGATATGGAATAAGATGAAGTCCCAAGACTGGAAAAACTCCCTTATCAGCCTCAAGAAAAAGTTAAGAACCCTCATCAAATCCTCTAAAACTAGCTATTAAAACAAACTAGCAGCAGGCAGTAAAGACAACCACAAGGCCTTCTATAGTTTTATAAAGAATCCCCACGGCAATACCCAGATTTGCTTTGAGCTACTGCACAATGGTACCTCCTATAATGAGCCAACAGATATTGCCAATATACTGGCAGACAGATTCAATGCCAACTTTACCCCTGAAAAGGACCTATCACATTAACAGGAGATTGCCAGGCACCCAGTACTACTGCTGCACAGGTTAAAAATTACAGTTGTGTACACTTACCATAAATGTAGATGTTCAAGTGTATTCACTACTGCAGTCATCACATTTGGGTTATCCCTGCCAGGGTAGCCCTCAGCTGGCCCGAATACCAGAGACCTAGTATTTCTGCATTGGTTGCTGTCGCTTGAGGACTGACGTCAGGTCATCAGTAGTATAAAGTAAGGCAGTTGAAGCCATTACATCATTTTTTCTTGCCATAACCTGTCAGGAGCCTCCAAGTAGGAGGCCAGGTTTTGGTGGAAGAACCCCACCAGTGGAAAATAAATACCAATATGTCCCCCTTGTAAGGAAAGGAGAATAACGAGTTAGAACGGTAATAAAAGGAGAAAATGAAGAAAGGGAGATGGAGGAAACCAGGAATGCAACAGTGAATACATTTGAACATCTATATTTATGGTAAGTGTACACAACTGTACTATGTTCTTCATGTTTCACTGTTGCAGTCATCACATTTGGGTTGATTCCCAAAGCTGAGGAAAAGGGTGGAGGCAGTCAAGAAAACTAGGGGCTGGCTAGGTTGCCCTACAAGACTGCAGAGGCAAACCCTGCCCTGGATTTGGAGAAGAGAGGCAGGTGATAATGCTTGGTAAAAGTGTGAACAGATGTCCAGGTGGTAGCCTCCATGATGTTCCTGATGGGGACTCCTCTGAGGAAAGCTTCAGAAGTTGAGACTGCTCTGGTGGAGTGTGTCCTGACCACCTTGGGGAGAGTCTTTCCATGCTGTTTGTAGCAGAAATGGATGCAGTGTACTATCCATTTGGAAATGGTTTGTTTGGAGATGGCTTTGCCTTCTGCTCCTGTAGCAAAGCTAACCAGCAATTGATCAGACTTTCTGAAGGATTTAGTCCTGTCTAGATAGAATCTAAGCTGTCTGTGCACATCTAGAGAGTGAATAATCCTTTCCTCCTTGTTCTGGGGATTAGAAAAAAGGTGGACAAATGAATGGATTGGTTGAGAGCCACACCGGACACCACAGTGGGCATGAAGGATGGGTTAATTTTGAGGGATACCCTATCTGCATGGAAGATGAAGGGTACCACAGCCATAAGTGCTTGCAGCTCAGAGACTATTCTGGCTGAAGTGATGGCCAGAAGAAATACTGTCTTCCAGGAGAGAAATTTTAGCTCTGCATAAGTAGCTGGTTCCAAAGGGGAAGGGTTAGCTTTTTCAATACAAAGTTAAGGTCCCAAGCTGCTATTGGTGCCCTTCTGGGTGGCCTCAGGTTGCTAGCCCCTCTTAGGAACTGTTTGATCAAAGGGTGTGAGAAAAGGGGCTGCTCAGTGGGAAAATGAGCAGAAATAGCAGAGACATGAATTTTAATAGAGGAAAATGAGAGGCCACTGTGTAGTAGGTCTGCTAAGTAATCCAGGATGAGAGGGAGGGAGGGATTTGCCATACTGGCTCCCTTAGCCTGGATCCAGGTGCAGAACCTTTTCCATTTATCAGCATAAGTCTTTCTGGTGTAAGGACATCTGACATCATGGATAACATCCAGAACCTGTTTACTGAGGTAGAGATGACCGCAGGATCCTTAGACGAAGAGGAGTTTTGCGGCATACCTGATTCTGAAAGAGTCTCGGTAGCGACCTGTGAATCAACAGAAACGAGCATCGGGGACTGTGAAAGTGCCTCACTGAGTAACAGAGAACTGACTACTAGCTTAACATAAGCGTCATTGGTAGGTTTTGACCTGTGCGGTCTGTCTCTGTCTCTATCTTTACGTTTTTTTCAGAAGATCTGCTGTCAAATGGCTTACTGAAGCCATATTGGAATTTGAGGACTGTAAGTGAAAATATCTGGCTACAATAAGGGCCTGACAATGGATAGTTCTGGCATTGAACAAAGCACAGAAGTGACAATAAGGGATGTTGTGGTCTGGGCCTAAACAAGTGATGCAGTAAGTTTGTCCCACACAATCACCATGTGATGTGATGGGCACCCTGTCCACATCAGGCAGGGTAGTTACCTACACCTTTGCATGCATAACCTGGTCAGCTGGATGGTTAACAGCACATACAGCCGTGGGATACCAACTGCATCTCTGTTGGATGGGGACATCAGCTGCTACCTTGCATGCACATGGGCTTAGATGTGGCCTAGAGATATGGCTGCTCAGGGACCATAGCCTAGTAACCAGGTATGGTACCAGGAACATCTTATATGTTCAGACTGCTGTTTCTGTTTATGTCTTGCACCATGGAGCTCAGGTTGTGACTCAAGAGTCTCTCAGCCTCCCACTTGCAATTAACAAGTACACAAACAAACAGCTGAATAAAGAAATAAGGGAAAACACATCAAATGATTTCAAACAGAGATTAACTTTAATTTCTGGTAACTTGGAGAGAACAGTGCACATCTATTTGTTGTTTTTATTACATAATGAAACAAACAAATGGTTGCTAACAGATACCTTGTTATGTGTGTATATAGTTGGTAGTCTTACAGTACATAAATCACAGTAGGGGTATTCAGACAGGAAAAATAGCACACTGTGGAAAGCTAAACTATGCAGTCAGTGTTGATGTGCAGGGCATGTGCAATTCAAAGGTATTTGTAGCACAATCATGGTAGTATAAAAATTGGTGTGGTCAGTAGTTTATATTAATGACCATATAATGACATTCAAATGAGAGTGCTTATAGAAATACATTCATCAATTAATTGATGTTTTTGTCTGCATATATATTCTATATGCAGCATGTACATTTGTAAGATACCTGGTAACTGTATATTCGTTTGATAAGTTTATTGGTATATAGTAGGCATGGAGTTAAAAAAAACATTAATAAACATAACCAGCTAAGCCCAAGTACTGTTGAGTGAGCTAAGCTCCATGGTTAAGAAGCACCATGCTATATACCCCAGAGAGGATTAATGATTTACAGGCTATTCATTCAGAATATTACTGAATACAGACCATGTGTAGTATTGCTTGACATGCACAGGAAGTTTTATTGAGTAAGTATAGGATTCCTTGTGGTAGAAATCTGTTGCGCCAGCCATTTTCCATTTCTGTCTATAAAAGATTACAGTCTTTGTTGGTGGTGTGCATATTGCATAGCTGTTAGAGGTCAAGCAGGGTCGAATGGGCCATGTACCATATGGATGGACAGTAGTCTGTCTGCTGAAGAATGGCATACAGAGCAAGAACTGCACATTTCAAAAATACCATTTGAACCCTTGATATAAGTATCACCATGAATAGTAGGCAACATTAAGGGTTATCCCTGCCAGGGTAGCCCTCAGCATGCCCAAATACCAGAGACCTAGTATTTCTGCATTGGTTGCTGTCGCTTGAGGACTGACGTCAGGTCATCAGTAGTATAAAGTAAGGCAGTTGAAGCCATTACATCATTTTTTCTTGCCATAACCTGTCAGGAGCCTCCAAGTAGGAGGCCAGGTTTTGGTGGAAGAACCCCACCAGTGGAAAATAAATACCAATATGTCCCCCTTGTAAGGAAAGGAGAATAACGAGTTAGAACGGTAATAAAAGGAGAAAATGAAGAAAGGGAGATGGAGGGAAACCAGGAATGCAACAGTGAATACACTTGAACATCTATATTTATGGTAAGTGTACACAACTGTACTATGTTCTTCATGTTTCACTGTTGCAGTCATCACATTTGGGTTGATTCCCAAAGCTGAGGAAAAGGGTGGAGGCAGTCAAGAAAACTAGGGGCTGGCTAGGTTGCCCTACAAGACTGCAGAGGCAAACCCTGCCCTGGATTTGGAGAAGAGAGGCAGGTGATAATGCTTGGTAAAAGTGTGAACAGATGTCCAGGTGGTAGCCTCCATGATGTTCCTGATGGGGACTCCTCTGAGGAAAGCTTCAGAAGTTGAGACTGCTCTGGTGGAGTGTGTCCTGACCCCCTTGGGGAGAGGCTTTCCATGCTGTTTGTAGCAAAAATGGATGCAGTGTACTATCCATTTGGAAATGGTTTGTTTGGAGATGGCTTTGCCTTCTGCTCCTGTAGCAAAGCTAACCAGCAATTGATCAGACTTTCTGAAGGATTTAGTCCTGTCTAGATAGAATCTAAGCTGCCTGTGCACATCTAGAGAGTGAATAATCCTTTCCTTATTGTTCTGGGGATTAGAAAAAAAGGTGGACAAATGAATGGATTGGTTGAGAGCCACACCGGACACCACAGTGGGCATGAAGGATGGGTTAATTTTGAGGGATACCCTATCTGCATGGAAGATGAAGGGTACCACAGCCATAAGTGCTTGCAGCTCAGAGACTATTCTGGCTGAAGTGATGGCCAGAAGAAATACTGTCTTCCAGGAGAGAAGTTTTAGCTCTGCATAAGTAGCTGGTTCCAAAGGGGAAGGGTTAGCTTTTTCAATACAAAGTTAAGGTCCCAAGCTGCTATTGGTGCCCTTCTGGGTGGCCTCAGGTTGCTAGCCCCTCTTAGGAACTGTTTGATCAAAGGGTGTGAGAAAGGGGCTGCTCAGTGGGAAAATGAGCAGGAATAGCAGAGACATGAATTTTAATAGAGGAAAATGAGAGGCCACTGTGTAGTAGGTCTGCTAAGTAATCCAGGATGAGAGGGAGGGAGAGATTGCCATACTGGCTCCCTTAGCCTGGATCCAGGTGCAGAACCTTTTCCATTTATCAGCATAAGTCTTTCTGGTGTAAGGACATCTGACATCATGGATAACATCCAGAACCTGTTTACTGAGGTAGAGATGATCGCAGGATCCTTAGACGAAGAGGAGTTTTGCGGCATACCTGATTCTGAAAGAGTCTCGGTAGCGACCTGTGAATCAACAGAAACGAGCATCGGGGACTGCAAAAGTGCCTCACTGAGTAACAGAGAACTGACTACTAGCTTAACATAAGCGTCATTGGTAGGTTTTGACCTGTGCGGTCTGTCTCTGTCTCTATCTTTACATTTTTTTCAGAAGATCTGCTGTCAAATGGCTTACTGAAGCCATATTGGAATTTGAGGACTGTAAGTGAAAATATCTGGCTACAATAAGGGCCTGACAATGGATAGTTCTGGCATTGAACAAAGCACAGAAGTGACAATAAGGGATGTTGTGGTCTGGGCCTAAACAAGTGATGCAGTAAGTTTGTCCCACACAATCACCATGTGATGTGATGGGCACCCTGTCCACATCAGGCAGGGTAGTTACCTACACCTTTGCATGCATAACCTGGTCAGCTGGATGGTTAACAGCACATACAGCCGTGGGATACCAACTGCGTCTCTGTTGGATGGGGACATCAGCTGCTACCTTGCATGCACATGGGCTTAGATGTGGCCTAGAGATATGGCTGCTCAGGGACCATAGCCTATTAACCAGGTATGGTACCAGGAACATCTTATATGTTCAGACTGCTGTTTCTGTTTATGTCTTGCACCATGGAGCTCAGGTTGTGACTCAAGAGTCTCTCAGCTTCCCACTTGCAATTAACAAGTACACAAACAAACAGCTGAATAAAGAAATAAGGGAAACACATCAAATGATTTCAAACAGAGATTAACTTTAATTTCTGGTAACTTGGAGTACAGTGCACATCTATTTGTTGTTTTATTACATAATGAAACAAACAAATGGTTGCTAACAGATACCTTGTTATGTGTGTATATAGTTGGTAGTCTTACAGTACATAAATCACAGTAGGGGGTATTCAGACAGGAAAAATAGCACACTGTGGAAAGCTAAACTATGCAGTCAGTGTTGATGTGCAGGGCATGTGCAATTCAAAGGTATTTGTAGCACAATCATGGTAGTATAACAATTGGTGTGGTCAGTAGTTTATATTAATGACCATATAATGACATTCAAATGAGAGTGCTTATAGAAATACATTCATCAATTAATTGATTTTTTGTCTGCATATATATTCTATATGCAGCATGTACATTTGTAAGATACCTGGTAACTGTATATTCGTTTGATAAGTTTATTGGTATATAGTAGGCATGGAGTTAAAAAAAACATTAATAAACATAACCAGCTAAGCCCAAGTACTGTTGAGTGAGCTAAGCTCCATGGTTAAGAAGCACCATGCTATATACCCCAGAGAGGATTAATGATTTACAGGCTATTCGTTCAGAATATTACTGAATACAGACCATGTGTAGTATTGCTTGACATGCACAGGAAGTTTTATTGAGTAAGTATAGGATTACTTGTGGTAGAAATCTGTTGCGCCAGCCATTTTCCATTTCTGTCTATAAAAGATTACAGTCTTTGTTGGTGGTGTGCATATTGCATAGCTGTTAGAGGTCAAGCAGGGTCGAATGGGCCATGTACCATATGGATGGACAGTAGTCTGTCTGCTGAAGAATGGCATACAGAGCAAGAACTGCACATTTCAAAATACCATTTGAACCCTTGATATAAGTATCACCATGAATAGTAGGCAACATTAAGGGTTGTGGAAGAGTGTACAGCTCAGCAAACTTTGTGGCCTCAGTGTAAATATCATAATTTGGGCTTTAACTCAAATTTTACGTTATGCCTTTGATACCACAATACATTGCAGGTAATGTCAGCATGTTCCAAGAGGTGATATACAAGACAGGTGTTTACATTCACATGGAAGAGCAAGAACAAGGTTCCAGGTGATCAAACATGCAGGAATCTCCAGTCAACAAAGTATTGTTGAAAGGTACGATGTATGTCTTACAGGTAATACCCAGTTTCTGCAAATAAGAAACAACAATGTTAGGTGTGGTAAAAGAGGTTATTTTTCAGCTATCTTTCAAAAGCATTGTACTACCATCTTCCTAATCTCTTAATGTTCTCCCATGATGTCTTTACCCACTGAACATGAGAAGCTGCCACTAAGCTAAATGAGTGTGGAATCTAACTGAGAGCGGTACATGTTTGGGGTATAAACTTCATCACTCCACTGTTTTCTTGAATACAGCCCTCACCTGAAGATGGATAAGCAGGATACCCTTCTCATGGCAGAAAACTACTCCTTCTTAAGTGCCATTCTATGTCGAAACTGTGTGAGTGGACTTCTTTGTTGTAGTCACACCGTTTGGTAACATTGTACCCATTGGACTACATTCTATTCTGTGGCCACTGGTGCTTCACACCCTGATCAGTCATAAGTTGCTCCTATTTATCCTTAGAATATTCTTATTTTGACCAGCTAAATTCTCTACATAGGGCTGATAAACAATAGGCTATGAGAAGCAATCTGTTGTATTACTGATGACATGTATTTTGGAGTTTGTCCCATAAGGCTCACACCGCCTCCCCATGGCTTTGTACAGCCAGCTGATAGCTTGCCAGGTATAATGCTGCCTTCAACTTGTTTTATTCAGCCTCTAACAGTAGCAGAGTGTGTGCCCTCCATTATTTTACTGCTATGAGCCACACAACTGGACAACCTGGCACCTTCCTGTTGTCTCTAACTGCTGTAGTACCCTTCTGTAAGCCACCTAATTACCATTACTGTGGGTGTTAATTATCTGTTATTCTTGTACAGCCACTGTACTGTGAATGAATTTGTATCCGCACTGGTACTGCTGCTGTTTCCAGTGCCACTCTCTTGAATTGACTCCACTGTGAAAGCAACATAGTGTAGAATGTTCAAGTATTCTTCACCTCACCCTTTTTGTTGATTGCTTCCTGCCTGAACTATACATCTGTTTTCCGATTTTGAGTTTGGAGTGCCTTGTTTGCCTTCTGTTTGTATATCCAGGAATAACTCAAACTATGTAGTGGCAATTAATGTTTACATGTAATTACTCTTGGCCACCTGCTGCTGAGCTTGCTTTCTCCTAAGTTCCTCTCCCGACCCAATTCTTAGGAATATGGCAACAGTTATCCTGAAAAAAAAAAATCCAGTGCAGTATGAGAGTGTGCCAACACTCAAGTAAGATTACGATCTCCAAAAACTTAGGTGACTGAAGGAAAGAATACTCTTGTTACTTGATAGGTTCATTGGTGGTTACTAGGATACTGACCCAAAGGTCTTTATAAGCCTTTCCATGTGTACCTGATATAATACTAGAGAAACCCAATATAAAGGATCTAGCCTAAACTCAAAATCTTAGTTAACAATGGCTGCACATATCTAGGAGGATCATAGGTGAAATCCTGGCAAGAAATTTATGTTTTCCCATCCAGTCATCCAGGCTACACATAAACAGGCTCACAGAGGGGCTCTGTTTGATGTGAACTGGTTTCCTATTCATGAGGAGTGGCAACCTCAGAGACATATCTGTCTCTCCAGCAGGTTCTATTTATGTTGAAGGCCAGGTAAAGGTCCCTGGAGCAAGTGACCCTTATCCCATTAGTCTTGCGGATATGCAGCATTTCGATTAAGTTTGGATCTGAGATTGCTGTATAGGCCAGGCACAAGTCTTCTGTAAGTAGTCTGTATGCTACTTGAGTACAGTGACGATGACTTGAGTCTGTCAATGCATGACATGTGATGGAGACCCTGTAATTTCTTGGTTAGAAATCTCTGGGGTCTCTCAAGTTGCTGCAGGTGCCAGGTGAGGTACATACAAAGGGAGCATTGTACTCAGTTATTGGCCTGATGAGGGTCGAGTACAGGGGAGTTATGACCTGTTTTGCTCTTGAGGCAATGCCTTTGCTAATGAGGTGAGCAATGTAGAAGGCCTTCCTTACCACAGTAGACACATGGTGGTCAAAGATTAGGCTACAGTCAGCTTGTATTCCCAATTCTATCAGTGCTGAGTTGTTACTTAGGGTATTATTATCTATATGGTAGTCTGCATGGATATAATTTTTACCGAATGGGATGATAATGCATTTTTTAGCATTGAGTTGGAGTCCATGGCTTTGACACCAATCATTCATTTGTGTAAGTCCTTCTAAAAGTATATTGACATCTTCTGGGCATAAAATGATTACACCTAATTTGCAGTCATCAGCAAAGTTAGGCACAGGCCCTCAGTTTTGGCCTGAAGTTCTGAGAAGTATATTCTAAACAATAGGGGGCACAGCACTGACCTCCACTGCTGACAGTTCTGCTGGTCGAGGTAAAGTCCCCAATTTTGACTGAGTGTTATCTGAAAGTCAGATGGTTAGCAACATACCTGACAATGTAAAGGTTTATATTCAACTGGGAGAGTTTATCAGTGGTGCCTGAATGTGGGAGTGTATTGAAGGCCTTTGCTAAGTCAAGGTAGGTTGTATGCACAGATTGGTCTTCATTTATGCCTCACCTTGGTGATGCTTTTGAAGAAGTCTACCAGGTTTAACAGGTATGACCTCTTTGACAAAAGCAAATGTGTCAGATTAAGGGTATGGAGGTCATCTATGTCCTTATTTATAGGGTTCATGATGATTTGTTCCATGGCCTTACAGATAAGGCTGGTTAAGCTTATGGATCTGTAGTTTCTATAGTCTGAACCACACTTTTAATATTGTTGTCAAGTGGCATATGACTAGTGGAAAACAAAAATATTACTTGTAAAACTAGCAATAAAGGGTCAGTGGCACGAATGTTGTAAGGAGCAGCTATACTGTCACCTTAGTCAAAATGCCTCCTGCATGACAGTGAATGAGTGTCTGCATGTATATATATTCACAAACACACCACATGTACAGGTGTGTGTACATCTGTGTATATAAACAGAGACACAAACAAATTCAGAGACAGGTTTGTGTGTGTGTGTGTGTGTGTGTGTGTGTGTGTGTGTGTGTGTGTGTGTGTGTGTGTGTGTGTGTGTGTGTGCGTGTGCATTTTTTTAGCCTTTTTTATGGGTCTCCACTGAAATGGGCCTTTGGCTCAGTTATAACAAATGTCAAATAAGAAAATAAATAAAAACACACACACATATATATATATATATATATATATATATATATATATATATATATATATATATATATTGATCTATAACAAAGATATACAGCAAATCCATTTGAATCAACCAAAGCAATGCATATGATAAACACATAATGACATGGCATATGCATTTATTTCTTTAAATTATTATCTATTTCCATCTTGATAAGGGGGTAAGTGGTCTCATCAGCACAGTCATTTAAGTTGCAAAAAAGGCAAGTTTGAGAAAAGTTATGTGAATTCCAATATTACAGGTGAAGTATACCATTAAAACAAGTAGGTGCACTGCATGCCAAGGCCTAATAAAATGCACGCATTATTACATATCCAGCCTACAACAAGTAGGTCGCTGCATACAAAGGTCTAATAAAATGCATGCATTATTACATATCCAGCCTACAACAAGTAGGTCGCTGCAAACAAAGGTCTAATAAAATACACACATTGTTAAATATCCAGCATGATTCCACAGTGGTACAGTGGTAGTGTGGTTACCTCACAGTAAGAGGTTCTCCTGTTCGATTTTCAGCTTGGCAGTGCCTTCTGTGTGGAGTCTGCATGTCCTCCACGCAGTTGGGTAGCGTTTGAAAGACATGCGTGCATAAATGGGAGAGCCTTTGTTGAAGGTTGGGCGTTGAGTTGGCACCTCGGCGTTTCATAAAAATCTACTGCCAATCATTAGCGGACCGGAGTTCCGCTGTGGTGACCCCTTACCGGGAAAAAGCTGAAAGACAAACAACAGCAATTAAATATCCAGCATATACAAATTTGACTGACAGTCAAGAATGCCTTGAATTACAAGCCAGTCAGTAAGACATAGCAAGGCTGTGGTTTTACAACCACATGAATATAAACTTAGATTACATATTTCATACATACTTATGTACACAGATAGGGAAATAGAGAGACTGCATTTACCTCAACTTTCAAATGGTAACCAGTGCAACTCTACTGCAGTCAAATATTCAGCACAAGAGTGAACGATCCAAACATTTTACCACAATGCAGGAAAGATAAAGATAAAGATAAAGAAAATAAATTCAGTGGAATGGAATCCATATTATACAGACAGTCACTGCGAGTGATTTATGAAGGGTGTCACCTAATGGGAAAATACTTTTAGTACAGTAACAAGATTCTATTTCACAGTTGTCTGACATTTTTTTTTTTACTATTATAAGATTTTATTCTTCTAGAATCTTAGGATATTTGCAACTCAGGCCATTTGTTTCCAAGACGAAAATGTCCAAAGCAATGCTTCCTGTGAAATGTGGAGAAACTGTGTTATAAATATATGTCTGCATGAGTACATGCACTAATAAGCAACACTGTTGCAGAACATATAAAATAATTACCAGTGAAGGGAAAAAGCATGTAGCAACTAACATAAAACAAAAGCAAACAAAATAAAATACAATTGCCTAAGTTGGGATAATCTTTCCACTAAGTTTTACAAAAAGCAAGCACATACTAAAGATGTAATTTCACTGCTGCAAAGGCTGCAGGTTTGAGTTTGACTAGATAGCATCTCAGGCTACTGCTAAACCAGTCATTCAACTAATAGTCTCTGGGTAGGGGAGGGGAAGTTCAAAACAACAAACTGTAAATTCTAAGCAGTTCCTATCATAAACATCCAACAGTGAAGTTTGTGAAATCTAAACTGCAGTATGCACACAAGCTTGTCTGAAAATTCTGACTCTGTGTGAATATGTGACTTACACTACACTAAAAGGTAAACAAAATAGTCTGGTAAACAACTGATTTTAGAAACAAAATAATGTATCTTTATAAGAATTGCATTACTGCTGTGCTTTCTAGAGTAGCAGCAGCAGTCTGGTCATAAAATGTCTGAAAGGCTACTTTTCTGAATGGATAAAATGCACAGATTACACCAATGAATGGCTCACATGGAAAGCTGTTGTCAGTAGAGCTGCAATTTGAGATGGAATGTGGCTAACTCCTTTGAAGCTTCCTGCAGGCACACTTCCCCTACCCCCCTCAGCCACAGGTGAGCATGCTCAGAAAGGCAAACTTGAAAAGTAAACAAAGGCTGAATCAAAACAAAAAATCCCTGGGATTGTCCCTTTAAGAGCATCTCTTTCTGCTGGGTTATAAGCCATGGCATGATGCAAACATACATTTATACATTTGATCGTCATGTGAAGATGACACAAAGGGCATCCTACAGCAGATTTTGAAATCTTGCACTCTTCAGTAACACTGATAACCTATTGTATCAAGGTAACATGTTGATATTTTCTATCAGCAGAGCCATGACAGCATGCAGAAACCACAACATCACCTTTACACCCATCAGGCTAGTAGATACACATAACATGAAGTGGGACATACACACAGGGTTGCCAGATGTCCCTATTTGGGCGGGACTGTCCCGAGATCAGCAGCCTGATCCCGAGTCCCACCCTGCCGGTTTAAATCCCGGCCAGCCTCCGGTTTGTTTTTTTGTTTTTTTTTTTTTTTTTTTTTTTGATTGTCCCGTATACCTGGCATACGGGCCAATCAAAAATTGCTAAACACAGGGCTTCTTGTGTTCCGCATTAAACGAAGCTCCGTGTTTTTGATTGGCCCATATGCCGGTATACGGGCCAATCAAAAATCGCTAAACACGGAGCTACTTGTGTTGAATGTGGAACTGCAATGCATTAAACACGAGAAGCTCCGTGTTTAGTGTCATGACCCGAGTTGCGTTCTGTGCATCATAGGCAAGTACTGACAGGGCATAACTGTTTCTGGTTCCCTTATGATCTCTTACTTTTTAACATGTTTGTTAACGGTATTAAAGGCCCTCTCTCCAATAAAGTTTGTACTTTACATAGGAGTGTTGGACAGGACATTTTCATGAAAAAATAATTGTTTGACTTCTGTTGTGAAGCTGTCAGCTCAGTATTTCAGATGTGTAATGCTGTATGTACATATGTTATTGACCATTTGTGGCAACAGCCTTTGTACATTACTGCAGTTAAGTCATGAGGAGTTGCATTTTAACTGGGATGCTTCTATTAAATGTATGCTTCTTTGAGGGTGTGACCACGATTCATTTCTTGTAGTGGCTTAAACTTAAGCAACTTTGAAATGACTAAACCTACATATGGTGTATGTATATGTTTTGTATTTATTTATATCCCTAAGTCTTCACCCAGAGCCAGATCATGGATGGGGCCTTTATGCAGAGTGGCGGCCGACTATCCGATTGTATGGCAGTCTGTCCCCAGTTAGTATGAAACACTGTTCGGACCTGTCAGTGTGCATACTGTTTTGTTCTTTACTTTTTATAGTAATACATTTTGGATTTAATTCAAAATTATTATTTAACATTCTACTTCAAAAAACATTGAATGATGTTTGGCTAACAAAACACTTGCATTGAAAACAGACTTAGCATTAGCAATAGTGTGTGTGTGTGTAAACAGACTTAGCATTAGCGTGTGTATATGTGTATATATATATATATATATGTGTGTGTGTGTGTGTGTGTGTGTGTGTGTGTGTGTATGTATATACTGTTTATTGAAATGGATAAAACCTGTTATATTACAAAAAAAAAGCTTGAATTCTTTGATAAAAAAGCACATAGTGAAGCACTAATTAATGGTTATCTGAAGTGCAGACCTACTGAGTGAGCTCACTTCTTTAATGTGGAACTCTGTCCCGCATTAAAGACTTTTTTTTTTTTTTTTTTTTTTTTTTTGGTCTTCAGTTGCTGAAGACCTTTTTTTTGTTTTTTTTGGTCTTCACCTGCCGTGAGAGACCTTCTTCTTCTCTTTTTTGTCCCTACCTGTGGTGCTGGAAATCTGGCAACCCTGCATACACATAACACATTACAATGTTTGGTGCAGTGGAACACGCATGGACATGTTTTTGATCTGTTCTCATTATTAACCTGCCATGCTCTGTACATGCTACTGATATGGGGTTAAAGAAGGGTTAGGAGAGGGACAACAGCCTTATGACAAGCCGAACAAGTTTGGATAAATATCTCATAGTTCTGTGCATGGATGTCACATTAAATAGTGTTTTTTTGCCAGTATTCAATATAGCTTCACGAGAACTCATACCTGTGGCAAATGTTAAGACATGGGTGATTAAACATCATGCAGATATAACATCACACTAAGAAATGATGTGAGATGCATCTGGAATTGAACCTTTGATACTATGGGAAAAAGAAACCTTCAGTCAAGTGAGTTACATCAACACTGTACAAAGGAAGTTGCACTTTGTTACATCCAGCAGTCTAAAAACTGTCAGAGTAACTGTTTAGCTCCTGTACTCTGCCTTCATTCTGTGTGCCTATAGCTCAGCATGCTTAAGCACCTTTGCAAAATAATAGCCAAACTAGTAACGCTGATGGCAAAAACTCACCATGTTTTGGCATATGTCATAAGCAGACACTTACCACCACTTAGCATTTATGTGCGATGCAAAATTCTGAACAAATGCAGAAGACAAAAAGTGAAGGCTTTTTATGGGGTATTTAATGTCCCTGTGTGTTGCGTGTGATTTTATTTTATGACCAGATTAAGCATATGAAAATGAGGTTAATAGGAAAGTGGAGAAATGGGGTGTCAAGCCAAAGTAAAAACAAAGGGGAAGCAATACAGGCATTTGCAGGAGGGAATTAGAAAAGAACCATAGATATCCACTTCTTCACCACAGTAATGCGCCCATGTAGACAATATTTGTTAAATTTGGACTGTCATCACAACACAAGTGGATGACAACAATATAATGATGTTGTATACCCAATTGGACTAAATCAAGTGTGTTGAGAAGACACATATGAGAAGTGGAGAGCTCTGTATGGAACAATTTTCTTTGTGGATAGGTGCCCATTTTTTGTAAAGAGAGGAATGTTGGGGGTGGGACCTAGGAATGTGAGGGTCAAGTAGGTATGGTAGTTGAGGAAGCAGGTGCAGAAAAACAGGACATACAAGACAAACACAGGGATAGTGATGGACAAAAAAGGTTGGGGCACACCATAACTGGGGATAGGTAGGGGACATTGGAAGCACATGCCTGTCAAGTGTAAAAATGTGTGAATCTAGTCCTCACCCTCAGAACTGTAATCACTGTTCCCTTCTTCAGTTGAATGTGAGACTGCTTAACATGGGAGTCTGTTTTCTAGTTTTAGGAGGAACTTCTCCAGTTGACTGATGTGGCAACAAGGCCACACTCTATTAGATTGAGCACCATTCATGGGAGCTTCTGGTGGGTAATATAAACATTGCCTCCATAAGTATTCCTGGAGGGTACCACTGCACTGTCAGCCTGGGATATGCTACCTGATGAGAACTTACTAGCTAGGGCAGAGGATGTAGAGGAAGTACTGCCATGTTGTGTGCCAGAGGTGATGGATGTTGGTGCAGCAGCCTGTGGATGGTTGGCTCACCTCCCTGTGCTAAAATGCATTTGTATTGCTGGCAGAATGGTATGGCATCAGAATGTTATGATTCCATGCAACCCACAAAAACAAAGACGAGGGGTGGGGTGAGACAAAAGAGAAAAGAGATGATTAGAACCATGATATTTCACATTTATACCTTATTTAAATAAATATCCTTTTATTGTTATAGTATCTATAGGCATCTCCTTCACATGACTGAAAACTCAAAATACTGAAATTCATTTTACTGAGACCACAATACCTAATTTTCAAAATACTAAAATCTCATTTGACTGAGTCTCATTATAATGAAAGCTTAGAATGCTGAAGTTTAAAATACTGAATTTTAAGCCATAGACTTGATGTGTGTTTCCCTTCACTTGTGACTTGCTTGTTATAAAAATACATTACAGTAACTTAAAGTACCAACTGTCAGTATACAGATAGTAGCATAGCAAGTAGTGTTGTAGTGTTTCTAAATGTGGGAAGTATCTAAAGTAATATGGCAGATGTTTTGTGCTCTCCTAGCAGTAGTGGCAGTGTGGTTCCCATACGTTCATCTCCATTTTCAGATCACAGTGCTATTGTATTTAACATTATCGTAAAAATAATGTCTTAATTCATCATAAAAGGCTACCAGCATACATTGTTAAAATAAAAGGATTTAATGAGCGGTAAGTAAATGAGATCAAGAACTTTATAGAAATAAGAACAAATGGTGAAGTAAACAATATCATCCTTTGGGACTCGGTAAAGGCTTACTTAAATAGTAGAACTACATAGTGTTATATGAATAAAACAAAATAATGGAATAAATAATGAAATACATTACAAAGCAAAATAGATAAAAATAAAGTTAGACCTAAAACCAAATCAGTCTGAACTAAAAAAATGAATACAAACTACAATGAAAGTCTAAATCATAAAGTGTTAATAAACCTTGAAAATCTAAAACTTTAAATGTACTCTGTGAACTCATCAAGCTTACATACATTTTCTATTAGATCTAAGAAAATGAAAGGGCATCACATTAAAGAAATTACTTTACAAATAAATAATAAAAAAAAGAAAACAGATTTTAATGGTATTCTTGAGTGCTTTAGAATATTCTATGAAAATATAAATAAAAATTCAAATAGCTTAGTAAATGATGTGACAGGTACTTTTCTAAAGGAAAATTAAAGAATAAATTAATGAATGAACATTTATGTAAAACTGATAGATGTTTTACTTTAAAAGAAATAGAATATCAAATTAAAAAGAAAAAAAAAACAGTAAGGTTCCTGCTTTAGATGGTCTTATACTTGAATTGCATAAACTATTGCCAGATAATGCCATCTGTATAGTAGAAAGAGCTTTCAGGGAAATAAAAACTACTTTAGGGGTTTCCCCATCATGGAAATATTCCCCCATTTCACCTATTGTGAAGCAAGACAAAGATGCTACAAAGTGTTCTTCTTGTAGACCTAGTTCACTCCTAAACGTTGACTATAAGGTGTTTATGTCTATTTTAGCAAACAGAATTAATCTAATAATATCAAAATTAATTAACAATGATCCAACAGGTTTTATTTTGAATAGAAAGGTACAAGATAATATAATAAGATATACACGCACTAAAAGACTATGCAAATAAAAATTAAAAAAATAACTTTCTATCATTAGTCTTGATTTAGACAAAGCTTTTGATTCAGTCATTTGGCCTTATTTATTTAAAGTGCCTAAAGATTATAACTTGTCAGCTGAGTTAATAGCATTAATCTCAAAGCTTTACATTAATTCTTATGCTTATGCCAAAATAGGTTCCTTTCTTTCTAATTCCTTTAAACTACAAAAAAGTATTAAACAAGGTTGCCCACTACCCCTACTATTTTTGTGCAAGTAATATAATCTTTTGCTAACTTTATTAAGTCAAAAATATTTATGGTATAAATATAGAAGATGATTTGAAACTAAAGATTCAACTCTTTGTGGATGATATTCTGTTTACAATAGGAAATATAGAAAAATCACTAGAACATATAATTAGTTCTATCTGGCAATATGAAACTATTTAACAATTTAAATTTAATCATAATAAAATGGGTAAATTAGTAATCAGTAAGAAATGTAAACAGTTGTGTAAAATATTCTGATTTCAATTGGAATAACCATAATTTAAACATCATGGTATGATCATTATGTCTAATAGTAAGGAAATGATACAAGTGAATTTTCAACAGGTTATTGATAAAATTATAAGTCTATTCACAAGTTGGAATAATTTTTCTTTACTATGGAAGAATGTTTAATGTTAATTAATATGGCAATTGCTTTAATTCTCCTTAAAATATTATTTGTTATACAATCTTTAACATTCTCTCCACTGAAAAAAAATAATGAAAAAGATTAATAACATCCTACTTAAGTTTCTTTGTCATCCCAATAAACTTTATTTTAATTGCCACAGAAAAAGGTTGGGATAAATGTAGAATAGAATTCCCTGATATTCAGTTGTATGCTACTTCAATCATTGTAAAAAATCATTGCATTGTGGATACATGCATCATGTGAATCAAAATGAAAATGAATACATCAGGTATTATTATCTAAAAATAACAAACATATTATTGAAATGTGGTACACCTAAGTTACATTTTGCAGCTCACAACAGTGATGCTAGCCTTGAAACCTCATAAACAAGCATGGGTAGCAATTTCTTGTAAAGGAGAGCATCTACTGTATGCAGATTTGCACAGAATGCCAAAATGATACTCAAGGGTTTTACAAATACCTGTCATTGTGTTAGTGCAACAAATGTGCACAGAGACCAACTTAATGAGAGGACAAATAAACAGTAGCAGTGACATGTTTGGCATAGATGACACATAGAAATGTATTAGAATGTAGCACTCACATCCTCTTAGAGTGGCAAATGTTTACAAGGCCATCATAATTGGGGAATAAAGGGACAGAAATAAGGACAGATTTTAATATTACACTGACAAACTTAAGAAGTTGGTAGAATATATAGGTTGTGCATTAGCATGGATATCTGAAAAGCATGAAGCTTGAAACTCAATTATCAGTTATCAGTTTCTGACTGCAATCTGCAATCACCTGCCAGTGATTTGTAAGGAAAAGATGTTATGAGCAAAAGATCAGAAATATGAGACAAAACCTGGGAATTCTGTACAGATCAGAACAGTTGAGAGGCATGCACTCAAATGTATGTAATAGTGAGTCACATCACTCCACAGAGCATCCCAGTGATATTTCAGGAAACCACATATTTGTTATGGAAAACATCTAGACATCCTGGGAATATCTGGACAGTTGAGAGGTATGAATGTGAAGTATATGGTCCAAACACAGTATGCAGCAGTGTACCTAGAGTGCAAAGTATTGTGGCATCCCATTCCTGGCATTCTGTACTGAAGCTGTGTTAATGATGAAGACATGGGACTGCCATGCAAAATGATCACTGAGGGGAAGTGTGTATATTGACTAGGGACAAACAGATGAATTGTAGGAATGAACACAAGAAAAGAGTACAGGTGAAATTCCTGCATGTACATCAGAGGAGGGTATGTCAGTGGAAGATGGTTGCAGTAGTAACACCAAGGACATATCTACTGTACATGCTACAGTGTGGACTGTACAGTGAAAATGTGTTGTCTCTGACAGTCACACAAGGTGACAAAACAATGGGTAGGATGTCTGTGAGAAAAAGCATCCTTACATGAATAATGCAGAGGGAATTTATCAGGGATCTGACATATAACTGGATTAGACTGCATATTGGCAAGTTGTGAAAAATTATACACCTGAATATGAGTGCACTCTCAACACATGTCTCCAGCAAGGTGTCTGCAGGTAAAGGATCATGGCAAACATTACAAGAACCATCTGCAATCATGGACAATATCAGAATAATATCACCACAAATCCCATGCCTCTGATGCAACATATGTCATGTGGAGTGACAACAGATGAGCCTGCACACATACGCCTGACAACTATTATGATATATCCGCACTCTATCAGGGTAACCACACACACTGTCCTGGTACTATAATGTCTGGAGGAGGTGTTAGGAGGGAAACCACTAAACCTGTATGTGACAGTATGGTCAATACAGTCTACTTGCCTTGTGTGCATGGCATATATCTATGGCACAATCACACTGTTACGAATGATATACATGCCATTAATGTTGTCAAACACTTATGTATGCAGTTTGTGTATAAGCTGAACAGGTAGCACACATGCATCTGGTGTAACAACTTTCTAAGGCCAGGAAAACTGCATCACTAGGTCCAGACAGTATCCCAGGATGCCGTTTAAATAGCATTAAATTTGACCACTCAGGACTTCTGGAATTGCTATTTAAACAACTAACAGTGGGTAAAACTGCCTTCCAGTTTATAGCCTACTACAGACCACCCTCCCAAACCCAGGAACCCCACTCAGCCTTCTTGAGAACACTGGAAAATATAAAGGTCTCTCCAAATACCATTATCTTGGGCGACTTCAACTACCCAAACATAGACTGGGAGCATTACTCAGGCTCCAACACCCTAGCCCAATGGTTCCTAGAATTTATAAACTCAAATGCTATGGAACAACTTGTTACCACTCCCACAAGAGGGGAAAACATACTGGACCTGATCATCACGAACATGGGCACTCTATGCTCCAGACCAGAAGTGTATCCCTCACTGGTAAGATCAGACCATAAACTAATCTCACTGGATATTCACATCCTGACCCCACCCCCTGCCCAGAAAACCACAGTGAAAAACTTCTCTAAAGCAAATTTCACACTCCTCAAAACCGAGGTGGAATCCTTCAAAGCCCCCGGGCCTGTGGAAAATATGGCCCAGACCGCAGAATCATTTATAAAGGCATTCTATGAACACCTTCAGGAATGCATGGATCATGCAATCCCAAATAAAACCAAGACCCAATCCTTCAAAGGCAGACGTCCTGTCTGGTGGACCCCAGCCATAAACAAACTATACAACAGAAGGAGGAAGCTACTACATGATAGAACAAAATCCCAAAAAGGGAAGGCATCTCTGATCAGTATTAGCAAAAAACTACGGGCACTCATAAAATCGACTCAGGCCAGCTTCGAGAGAAAAATTGCACAGGACACTAAGGATAATCACAAGGCTTTCTTTAGTTATGTTAGGAACCAGGGTGGGAATTCCAAGATATGCTCAGAATTAGTCCAAAATGACAAAAAATACACCGAAGCCACAGACATTGCCAACATCCTAGCTGGCAGGTTCAGCGCAAACTTCTCCACCCCCTCCCCACTAAAAGGGCAAATATCTATGCCAGCAGAGTGCTGCCCCCCTGACATCTCAGATGCTCAGGTAAGAGCCGCCCTCTCTAAACCAAAAAACACAGCATCAATGGGACCAGACGGTGTCCCGGGCTGCGTCCTACATGAACTCCAAGAAGAGCTAAACCCAAACATAAAACTACTGTTCAATCTCAGCCTTACTACAGGATATGTACCCAAAGAATGGCGTACAGCAACAGTGGTCCCTCTCCACAAAGGTGGTGCCTCAACGGATCCTGGGAACTATCGCCAAATAAGCCTGACTAGCTTGGTCTGCAAAGCTATGGAAAGGATCATCATGGACCTCATAAATAAAGATATTGGGGACCTACAGACACTGGATCCTACCCAGTTCGGCTTTGTTAAGGGCAGATCCTGCCTCTTAAACCTGGTTGATTTCTTTGAAACAGTCACCAAGGCGATTGGCGAGGGGAAGGTGGTCCACACAGCCTACCTGGACCTCGCAAAAGCCTTCGATACAATACCCCACTCGGGCATTATAGATAAGCTCACCAGCTTAAATATAAACCCCTATGTCACTACATGGGTTGCAAACTGGCTCATGGACAAAACCCATATGGTTAGAATTGCTGGAGCCATGTCAGACTCCAAACCAGTTACAAGTGGCATCCCACAAGGCTCAGTCCTGGGACCTCTCTTGTTCGGTATATATATTTCTTGGAGGTACAGGCCAACACGGAAGGACTGTGGCTGACCAAGTTCGCAGATGACTGCAAACTGGGCACCATAATCAACTCTCCAGCCGACACAAGCATCCTCCAAAAGGGCCTCATAGAAACAGACAACTGGTGCCAGAGCCATGGCCTCAAGCTAAACGCCAAAAAGTGTATAGTCATCCCCTTTGGCAAAAACAAAGTGCCCACAAATTACCACATAGGTGGTAATCCATTAAGTGCAGAAGAAGTAATTAGGGGCCTGTGGACCCAAGTTGATAGCAATCTCTCATTTGGCAACCACGTGGCCAAAGTGGTTAGAAAAACATTTTATATAGCCCACCTAATCATGAAGGGATTTACATCTAGATCAGGGGAGGTCATCGTGCCTCTTTACTCATCCCTCATCAGGCCCATAATTGAGTACAATGCCCCTTTTGGGATGTACCTTACCAGACACCTGCAGCAACTGGAAAGACCCCAAAAGTACCTCACCAAGAGGATCAAAGGGCTCAAACAGATGCCACATGCTGCCCGGTTAAAGAAACTCCAGCTCTACTCAGTGGCATACCGCGTGCTCAGAGGTGATCTGTGCCTGACGTATAAAGCCATGTCCAACCCGGAATTAATGGACATGCTGCACCTCAGAAAATCCAAATCCCATTGAGCTACGCGCTCGAGAGACTTGAACCTCAGCACTGAAATAAATAGGACATGCTGGAGGGACAGATTCATAACCCAGATGCTCCCTTCATTCTGGAATAAAATCCCAGTCCAGGTTAGGCAGAGTCCCTCATTGACTCTCTTCAAGAGGAATTTTGATGAGTGGATGGGAGATTGTAGGTTTACCCCAGGTATCACGTCTGTGTCACTGTTAGACAGAGGCACAGTATACTAACCTCGAAAAAGGGCATAGCAAAATTAATTTAAAATGGGTGGCGAATGCCAAACACACTCTGGCTAGGCTTATAAATGCCCTAGGGCAGATAGCCTAGTATGAACCTATGAACCTATGAACCTCTGTAGCCTTCAAACAGGCTTCATGCCTCATGAATGGAGAACAGAAACAGTCATTCCTCTGTGCAAAGGTGTCCCATCTAGAGACCCTGAAAACTACAGACTCATAAGTCTCACTAGTCTTATATGTAAAGCCATAGAAAGTATTATCATGGAAATGATCCCTAGTGATATAGCAAACCTATAGACACTGGCCCCACCCAATTTGGTTTTGTCAAGGGCAGGACATGCCTATCAACCTGGTGGACTTCTTTTGAGAAGGTCACCAACATGACAACATGATGCATGGGAGCTAGTTCACAGTGCCTAACATTACCTAGCTAAGACATTTGAAACAATACTCTACTCGGGCATTGCTGACAAACTCAAGACCTGGTGGATAGCCAACTGTCTCCCAGACAGGAACTTTAAAATCAGAACTGGGGAGTCCATCACTACAAAGCGGTCAGTCACAAGTGGAGTTCATCTGGGATCTGTCCCTGGACCACTCCTTGTTGGCACTTACATCTCTGAAGTCAAGGCTAATATCAATGGTCTCTGGCTGACTACATTTGCAGATGACTGCAAATTAGGAGCTGTCATTGAATCCCACAGTGACACAAATGTTCTCCAGGAAGGGATGACACAGACAAGCAACTGGTGTGAGAGGCATGAACTAAAACTAAATGACAAGAAATGCATGACGGTAGTGATCAGGAAATAATCCACCCCTGGTAACTATCATATTGACAACATACCTCTTAGAGCTGACCCAGTAGTTATTGACACACACACAGACAGTAATCTAGCCTTTGACCATCACATGTCTACAATAGTGAGGAAATCATTCTATGTTGTGCAACTTATAAACAAAAGTATGCCATCTATGTCCAAGGAACTCATTGTTCTGCTGTATTCTGCACTTGTCAGATCTATCATTGAGTACAATGCCCCCTTTTGTTAGTACCTAACCAGGCATATCTAGCAATTGGAATGTCCATACAACTTCCCCACTAAAAGAATACAGAGTGTAAGTAAAATGTCCTATACAGACTGTCTAAAGGACCTATCCCTGTATTCTGTCTCCTACAGGCTTTTGAGCAGAGATCTATGCCTAGCTAGACACCTGGTGGTGTAAACCTTGGCTGTAGATGATTGTCACTGTTGAAGTGACACTCTGACTCATGCACAAAATGGGAAAGGGATTGAGGGTGGATGGATGGATGGATCTATGCTTGGCATACAGGACATTGTCAGACCCCACTCTAATAAGCCTCCTGTTTATACGCAAAATAAACCAGCATGTCCAATTCTAAAGACATAAACCTTGTCTGTGATATAAATAGGACCTGCTGGAGAGACAGGTATATATCCCAGAGACTACCCCATCTCTAGAACAGGCTCCCCATCCATGTGAAGCAGACCTCCTTCCTAATGTAATTCAAGTGCATATTGGACAATTGGATGGAGAACAGGAAATTCATCCCTGGTTTGGCATGTATGTCTCTGATGCAAACAGGCACCCTGTAAATGGTTCATCTCCCAGGCCGCTGCTTGTAAATGTTTCATCACCCAAGCTCTGCTTACACTTATCAAGGGTATCAGAACTTGTCAGAAATTTGGGATGCATGACTAGGTTTAAAAAAGTGCCTTGTAGTCATTAGCCTAGTAAACACCTGTGAACCTATTGTTGTTCCACACCATCAGACGGTCATGTATATTCCCAAGAAGGAATACTTAGGTATGGCCAATACTTTGTGTGACAACACATTGTGACAAAGGTGGTACACTTCAGTTACACTTCACTGGAAGATGTGTAGGGAGGTACATGAAGAAGGCTGCATTCTACACAGTTATTGGTGTGATGAAGTCTGGAACCATGAAGTTATTATGGCCTCTGATGTGCATGTCCTTCACATACCCAGTACTTGTGTTACATTCAAGGGAGTAGTCAGCACTCTGACCACATGCTGGTGGATGTACCACTTACCCTCCACCCCAGCACACAGGTCACATACCTATATGTCTGATTATAGGGTGTGATGTCCTCACTATACTTGGGTGGTATATCTGTTTCCTGATTCAACAAATTCCTCCATGTGTCTCATCATTGCAGGTGTTGTCATGGCTGTGGCAGCAGTCTCTGATATGTGTTGATACTGTCTGTACTGTACTAATATCACAGCTGGAGTCAATTATTGCACACAAACTGTAGTTCTTCAGGCAGCTGTTTGAACACAGCATGCATATATCATCTGTGATGCCCATCACTGAACTAATGGGCAAGAAAGGGGCTAGCAGACACCCATAATGTACTGGCATGATCACTGGATCTGAGATATATGTCACATCACAAATTTCAACATAGTAAGATGTCATATATGTCATACACCAGTCTTCCCATTTGGTGATATAGCTGTTTATGGCCACATATGACAGTGGTCATTCTCAGTGTGGGTTTTTGTCAAACACCTTGACCTGTTCAAGTTTCACAGAATGATACTGTTGTCATCATATATGCCCTTAATGATTTATTTGAGGACATCTATCAGATGCAACAGACCTGATGTAGCTGTGACAACTCACACAGGTCTGTCACACACACCTGGAATATTACTAGTGTACATGTAGAAGAGGTCCATGATGACATTTTGGTCTACCTCACAGTCAAGGAGAGTCAGGATGTCTCTATAAATGCATTCACCAGGTGCTGTCCTCACAACTCAGGTGGATGCATGTTGATGTACACTCTTGTATGGGAACATAGGCCATGTGGAGTGTGTGTTGACCTGTGTATTCATCCATATCAGAAAGGTGTATGTGTTGGGTCACACCATAGGTGATCTCTGATGTTGTCACAGCAGATTGATTCCATGTGATAGGCCTGGATGAAGGTAAGATAGTGCATACTACCTATTGTGATCTGATCTAGGGTTTTGACACAATCACACATGTAGGTACCACTGAGAAAAATCCCAAGTTGAGGATTAAACCTTACATCAGTTGTTGGGTAAACAACTGGCTCCCTGACAAAACACATCATGTGAAAATTGATGAATTAACCTGTCTAAACAACTAAGTCTTCTTCTTTCGGCTGCTCCCGTTAGGGGTCGCCACAGTGGATCAGCTGTTACCATTTCTTCCTGTCCTCTGCATCTTGCTCTGTCACACCAACCACCTGCATGTCCTCTCTCACCACATCCATAAACCTTATCTTAGGCCTCCCTCTTTTCCTGTTACCTGGCAGCTTCATCCTTAGCATCTTTTTCCCAATATACTCTGCATCCCTCCTCAACACATGTCCATACCAACTTAATCTTGCCTCTCTGGCTTTGTCTCCAAACCTTCCAACCTGGGCTGACCCTCTAATATACTTAATCCTAATCCTGTCCATCCTCGTCACACCCAGTGCAAATCTTAACATCTTCAACTCTGCCACATCAAGCTCTGACTCCTTCTCCAACCCATATAACATAGCTGGTCTCACTAGCCTCTTGTAGATCTTCCCTTTCACTCTTACTGGTACTCGTCTATCACAAATCACTCCTGACACTCTTCTCCACCCACTCCATCCTGCCTGTACTCTCTTCTTCACCTCTCTTTCACACTCACCATTACTCTGAACTGTTGATCCCAGGTACTTAAACTCATCCACCTTCGCCACCTCTACTCCCTACATCCTCACCATTCCTACATCCTCCCTCTCATTCATACACATATATTCTGTCTTAGCCCTGCTGACCTTCATTCCTCTTCTCTCTAGAGCATATCTCCACCTCTCCAGGGTCTCTTCCACCTGTTTCCTATTCTCACTACATATCACAATGTCATCTGCAAACATCATAGTCCATGAGGACTCCTGTCTGATCTCATCTGTCAACCTGTCCATCACCATTGCAAATAAGAAAGGGCTCAGAGCTGATCCTTGATGTAATCCCACCTCCACCTTAAATGTATCCGTCACTCCCACCTCAGACCTCACCGCTGTCACACTACCCTCATACATATCCTGTACCACTCTTACATACTTTTCTGACACTCCCGACTTCCTCATACAATACCACAACTCCTCTCTAGGCACCCTGTCATATGCTTTCTCTAAGTCCACAAAGACACAGTGCAACTCCTTCTGACCTTTTCTGTACTTCTCCATCAACACTCTCATCACATCTGTAGTGCTCTTTCCTGTCATGAAACCATACTGATGATCACTAATCATCACTTCCCTTCTTAACCTAGCTTCCACTACTCTTTCCCATAACTTCATGCTGTGACTGATCAATTTAATCCCTCTGTAGTTACTACAGCTCTGCACATCACCCTTATTCTTAGAAATTGGTACCAAAACACATTTTCTCCATTCCTCATGCATCCTCTCACTTTTTAAGATTTCATTAAACAATCTAGTTAAAAACTCCACTGCCATTTCACCTAAACACCTCCATGCTTCCACAGGTATGTCATCTGGACCAACAACCTTTCCATTCTTCATTCTCTTCATAGCTATCCTTACTTCCTCCTTGCTAATCCACTGCACTTTATGATTCACTATCCACACATCATCCAACCTTCTCTCCCTCTCATTCTCTTAATTCATCAACCCCTCAAAGTACTCTTTCCATCTGCTCATCACACTCTCCTCACTTGTGAGTACATTTTCCTCATTATCCTTTATCACCCTTACCTGCTGCACATCTTTACTAGCTCGGTCCGTCTTTCTAGCCAATCTGTACAGGTCCTTTTCTCCCTCCTTAGTGTCCAACCTTTCATACAATTCCTCATACGCCTTATCCTTAGCCTTTGCCACCTCTCTCTTTGCCATGCACCTCATCTCCTGATACTCTTTTCTACTTTCTTCATCTCTCTGACAATCCCACTTCTTCTTCGCCAATTAAGTAAAAAATGGAAAAACAAAGCAAATCTTGAAGCCAGAAAAAAATGCCATACTTATGCAACTAAAATGTATTGTTAGTGCTTTCGTCACCTTTCATTAAAGGAACTTCTGCAGACATTTTTAATAGATCAATTTACAATCAATTTAAATAGTCCGAAGTTGATGACATCATTGACCTCCCATTATCCAAATTCAGCAAGTATATAAGTAAATACATTCAGATTTCTTTGTGTATAAAAACTTTTTAAATCACAAACAAATTCTTAAATGATATTAATTACAACAAAAATGTCAAATATTAAATACGCCTCTCGGTCTTTCCTATGTAGAAAGAGGGGCACTGCTGGCACCTAGCTAAGTATATAATGCCTGTTGTGCCACTATAGGGAATATTAAATATTCTGTAGAAGGAAAATTTGACTGTGGGACAACAGGCGTTATATACTTAGCTAGGTGCCAACAATGCCCTTCTTTCTACATAGAAAAGACCGAGAGGCACTTTAGACAAAGGATATACGAGCACCATTATAGTATTAGTAGACAGGATAACAACAATGCTTTGTCCAAGCATATTTTGGAACACAATAGCCACACTTTCCTTTTATGGTTATTGAGAAAATAGACCTGAATCCCAGGAGAGGGCCTTGGGCTTTAAGGCTCAAAGAGAGGGGGTTGCTATGGCAACTGAGAGTAAATGCCTTTTCCTACCCTGGTTTGAACAATTCTTGTTCCCTGAAATGTATTTTAAAACTTAAAGCATTATCCATGTAAAAAAAAACATTTCTATGGGGTTATTTAATATTTGACATTTTTGTTGTAATTAATATCAGTGAAGAATTTGTTAGTGATTTAAAAAAAATTTATACACAAAGAAATCTGAATGTATTTACTTATATACTTGCTGAATTTGGATAATTGGAGGTCAATGATGCCATCAACTTGGGGCTATTTAAATTGTAAATTGAGCTATTACAAATGTCTGAAGAAGTTCCTTTAATGAAAGGTGACAAAAGCGCTAACAATAAATTTTAGTTTCATAAGTATGGCATTTTTTCTGGCTTCAAGATGAATCAACTTGTACCAGTACAGCTATCACCACTGGCAAACACCAGGGATCTGTGATTGGCCCTTTGCTGTTTGAATTGTATTTCTCAACAGTTCAGTCTAAAGTATATGGTCTCTGTATTACCATTTTGCTGTTTCTTGCATATTGTGTGCAGCTAACACACACAACTGAATAGTGGCAAAGGCACATGATCTACAGATAAATACAGTAAAGAGTGTTTGTAATGTTGTCCATTAGAAACGCGCAGTTCCATTTTAATCACAGCATTGACAACAATCCTGATATGCAGAAACCTAGTGAGACAAGTACTGGAAACACATTTAGATAGCAATCTGAACTTTGGCCATCAACTGTCCACACTGCTATTGAAAGCCTATGTTGTGCACATCCTAAGTCATGCCATCATATTGATATCTTAGAATTGTATCACAGCACTGTAGTCAAATCTCATTAAAGCACTAATAGATAATAATGCTCTTTTTTTACATGTACCTCACCAGTAACATGTAGCAGCTGGAGAGACCACAGGGCTTTCTAAGAAAGATAACACAGGGCCTCCACACCATGCCGTGATGTATGTGGATAGATTGAAACCACATCACTGTAAACTTTATCGTATGGGATGAATTGACTTCTGCCTGACCCTGCCCTGGTGGAAGTACTGCATATCCAAAAATGTGATAATAGCTGATGACATCAGCAGTGTCTGTTGAGGAGAAGATAACAGTGTCTGACATGCTGGTGTAAATTGCTCTCTGTAATGTCAAGTAAAAGCACACACACACACACACACACACACACACACACACACACACACACACACACACACACACACACATCTAAGTACACAAACTACAGAAGACAGTACTTTATGCAAATGCCACAGCTCTAGTCTGACTAGCATTGTGTCATATGACACTTTATTGCTGATGACATTCATATTGTCTGTTGAGGAGAAGATAGTGTGTGAAATGCTAGTGTAAAATGCTCTCTGTAATGTCAAGCATCAGCTCACACACAGACAAAAACACACATATGCACAATTGACTGCAGTGAGAATAGAACCACTAGCTATCTAAGTACAGACAACAGAACACAGTACTTTACACAAGCACCACAGATCATTTCCAACTTGGAGTGTGTTAGACAAAACTTTATAGCTGATGACATCAGTAGTGTATGTTGAGGAGATGGTAACAGGGTTGCACCCACATGCTGGTGTAAAATACTCTCTGTAATATCAAGCAACAGCTTACACACACACACAGTTGACTACAGCGAGAATAATACCCTATCTTTCTAAGTACATGGACTACAGAACACAGTACATTATGCAAGAGTCAAGGCACAAGTCTGATTTATACAAAACTGTAGGTAAACTTATAATAGATGACATCAGCAGGCTATGTGGGGACACAAGAGGTTGGGAGGCCTGTATGAAATGGATGTGTAGGTATGCACAAGTATCAAAATACTGGTAATCTATGTAACTGGAGAAGTAACTGTAGGATACCCACTTCTGTTGTGCTGTCTAGACACACACTCACACACACACACACACACACACACACACACACACACACACACACACACACACACACACACACATACTCGACTGCAGTGAGAACAAAACCCCTACCTATCCAGGTACACAGACTAAAGAACATAGAACTTAACCAAACACCACAGTTCCAGTCTGATTTACACAGGAGTGCAGGTGAACTTATAGTAGATGACATCAGCAGGCCATCTGGGAGACAAGAGTTTGGGAGACCTGTATGAAATGGATATGGGAATGAGCAAGTATCAAAATACTGGCAATGCATGTAATTGGAGAAGTAACTGTAGGATACACAGTTGACTGCAGTGAGAACAGAGCCCCTACCTATCTAGGTACACAGATTATGGAACACAATACTTAATGCAAGAAACACAGCTGATGTCTGATTTACTAAAGTGCAGTATATCTTCTGCAGATGGTAAGCCATATATTTTATTTTAGTACTGCTATACAATTTAAAGAATATTATACCATGCAATTTTGATCTCAGGCCTATTGTGTATAGTGCTGTGCTGTCTGTAATAATGGTAGCACTGTTAGTTTGTTAGCATATATTGCACTATAGTACTGCAAGTATGAATGTATTCCTGTGTTTCTTGCTTTTTTATCACAGATGATCATGACAATGGGAGTGTGGGCCCTGTGTCACCTAATATCAGCAGGCTCTGATGATGATAGTGGCCAATCTGAGGCACAGTTGGGGGGTGCAGAGGTTGAATCTGACACAGAGGTTGATATAAAGCCATCTCTGCATTTCCATTGGACACAGCCTGTAGGCATACACCTACCCAGTCCACTGAGCCCACAGATATTGGACATATGGAGAGTGAGGACATTGATCAGGGAAGGGTGGCTACTGCAGTTTCAGTGTCTGTTGAGTCTGGTTTAGTCAAAATGTGGGCAATGTGCCACACAGGATGATTGAAAGGTGTGCTCAGAGGGGGTGTGCTGTCCATCCTCCACCTGGTGCAGGTTTTATTTCCTGTGCCACTCAGAGTATCTTTAGGACCATCATGGAGATGGATGCATGTTCCCATAGGTGCTCCAGACAAATGCTCAGGGTTGTGGATGTGGCACAGTCTGACATGCATGACTGTCTCCACTGTATTGCCAATCCAGTGAATCGGATGAATGACACATTGGAACAAGGGGTGTCTGTGATGGACCAAGGGGTATCTATCATGAAACAAGCAATGTCTGTGATGGAAATTCTGCTGGGAGAGGAATGGCATATTTGTGGTTGTAGGTCAGCCACATCATCTGCTGTCAGCCAATGTGGCCATGCCCGATCACATTCCCATAGTGGCAGTACTTCCACAGATCTGTCAGTGAGTGTGTTGTCCACAACCAAATGTGACAGACCATGGGGTCCTGCTCATGGCCATCCCCATGAAGGGAGCTTATCCAGCAGACAATGGTCAAATTTGGGTAGCAGCACTGCATCTGACCTTGGGCATGAAGGTGGCACTGCAACTCCTGGCAGAGCCAGTTCTCGTGGTCAGGAACAACAATGATGAACTGCCACCTCTACCATGCATAGCTCACATCTATCCAACAGGCCAAGATGCAGAGCTAGCACACAGCTTGGCTGTGTTGATGCAGGCTCTCACACACCAATTTCACCTTGAGGACTTCAGACAACAGTTACTCATTTTGTCTCACTGCTCATTTGTTGTTTTATTCCAATGTCTGCCTTGATCTCCTTTTTACTCACACATACTCACTGACCTTTTGTGTCAGCCTAGGCTTCCTGCCCCCTCACACACAACACCCTGTGCAACTGATGATAACTGTGCCATATCCCTGTTTTCTATCTTTTGGATTCAAGGATATAAACGCTGTGTCTGATGCTCAGGGTGCTTATCCTACTTAGTGCTTAGTATCTCTGCATTTGTGTTGCTCAACTGCTCACTGTACCTTTGAGTTATATTGCCTTTGGATATTATATAGTTGATAGCATCAACATTTAACAACTGTGTAGTGAATGCTCTTGTAAGGATTGTGAAGTCAGAAACTGCAATGTGCATCATTACTTTCTAACTTCCTTCTTTAATGATGTTTCAGGACAAATGTATGGTGCACATCATAAGTCACGCCACAATATTCAGATCTTAGGATTGTATGACAGCACTCTAGCCAAACCTCATTGGAACATTAATAGCATATAATGCTCTCTTTTGCATGTACCTCAACAGAAACATGTAGCAGTTGGAGAGACCAGAGGGCTTTCTCAGCAAGATAACACAGGGCCTACAAACTATGCCATGATGTATACGGAGAAATTAAATGTCATGTTACTGTAATCTGTCTTGTATAGGATGAGGTGATGACTGCCTGGCCATCAGACCAGTGTCTGACCATGCCCTGGTGGGATAACTGCATATCCAAAAATCTAATATAGCTGATGACATCAGCAGTGTCCCACATGCTGCAGTAAAAGGCTCTCTGTAATGTCAGGCAAGAGCACACACACACACACACACACACACACACACACACACACACACACACACACACACACACACACACACACACACACACACTCTCACAGTTGACTGCAGTGAGAATAGATCCCCTAAGTACACAGACTACAGAACACAGACCTTAATGCAAAGGCCATGCCACAATCTGACATTTGCAAGATTGAAGCTGAACTTATAGTACATGATATCAACAGGACATGTGTGCAACATGATGTTGGCAGGCCTATATAGGTTCATAGCTTTCTAGGTTCAGACGAGGCTACTATTATAATGGCCTTAGGTTCATAGGAGCTTACTAGGCTAATGGACCTAGGAACCTTTCAAGCCTAGCAAAGTTGTACCATTGTTCCCTAATAGAACAAGATATGTAGTCCATTTTTGTGAATGCATCTTCAGCACTGATTGCCCCTGTCTGAAAGTGACATAGATGAAACCCCTGGGGTAATTTTACAATTTCCCATTCAATTTTCCACCCCTAGGGTAATTTTACAATTTTCCATCCAATTGTTCAAGTTACACTTAAATAGGGTTATTAATGATGTCAGTTTCACGTGAAATGGGAGTTTGTTCCATAGAACTGTTGATGTATTAGGCTAGGTTAAGGTCCCTACAGTGAGTGAGTCTTGTCCCATTTGATTTGTGGAGGTGCAACATTTGCATTAAGGCAGGGTTCGAGAGTGCTCTGTAAGCCAGGCACAAGTCACCTCTCAGCAGTCTATACAATACAGAGTACAGTGACAGGGCCTTCAGTCTCTCCATGTTGATCATGTATTGAAGTCCCCGGATTTTCTTGCTGAGAAATCTCTTATGTTTCTCTAGCTGCTGCAGGTGTATGATGAGGTACATGCAAAAGGGATCATTGTACCCTATTACTGGTCTGATGAGGGAGGAGTACAGTGGATTGATAACACCCTTAGTTGTGGATGCGATGGCCTTACTTATGAGGTGTGCAACACAAAAGGCCTTCCTTATCACTGCGGACACATGACAATCAAAGCTGACATTGCTATCAACCAGCATTCCCTAATCTGTCATCATTGTGTTCAAAATTAGTGGGGTATTATTAATAGTGTAATTTGCAGATACCTCTCTTTTGACAAAAAGGATAATAGTGCATGTTTGGGGTTAAGTTTAAGTCTGTGGCTTTGGCAACAATCATTTTATGTATGTAAGCCCATTTTGTAGTATATTGATATAATTTGAGGATTCAATGATTGCACACAATTTGCAGTTGTCAGCGAACATAGAGAGCAACAGGCCATCTGTTATTATCTGAATTTCTGAGAATTACATTCCAAACAGGAGGAGGGCCAGCACAGACACTTGTGAAATACCACTGGTAACAGGTCTGCTCTTAGAGTTGGAATCCTCATGTATGACTGTATGCATTCTTTTGGTGAACCAGTTGGCTATCCGTCTAATTACATATGGGTTAATCTCCTGCTGGGTGAGTTTCTCATGGACACCTGAGTTGGGGATCATGTCAAATAGTCAAGT